>NW_025802777.1:1868737-2060853 GCF_021613505.1 Equus quagga | reverse complement strand
ACATGCCGTGAAGTCAGAGGGCTAAGGAGGGAGGGGGGAGGGAGAGAGACAGAAGAGTGCACACGTGGGCAAGTGGGCTTGCATGTGCATGTATGTACACACCACTGCTCCTGGAGGGTTCTGGATGCTGCTGTGTCAAGCTGCTGTGTAGGAATATACTCAGTCTGGGCATTGCTTGTAGTTTAAATTCTCTAACCCTGGACTCTTTCTGCTGGCATGGCACAAGGAATTAAATCCAAAGCATATTGAAACAGAAGGAGGAAGAGAGGGACCCATGGTGGCCCTGGACATCTGTAGAGGTTGTTCACTGCTCTCCGAGGCAGATGTCACCAATAGAGGTGTGCAGTGCACAACCTGTGAGGCCAGACTCCATGGCCTTGGCAACCCTCCAGAAGATCCCTTTGCAGACTGAGTGGGCTCTCGGTGCCCCTGAGTGTGGAGGGGAGGGGACTGTGTACGAGCTATATGCACACACCCTGCAGATATTATCTTACTCAATCCTCAGGCCAAGCCTACTGCATATGCTCACTCTCACTTTCCAGCTGAGGAAATGGAGATGTTAGGCAACTGTCCCAAAGTCAAACAGCCAGTAAGTGGAGGAGCTGGAAATTTAAACCCAAGCCTGGCTGTTGGTGAAGTCCATGCTCGCGCTCTGCCTCCCGCAGCAGGCTGTGGTGGGGCAACGAACACGACCGTGAACCCTCACTGTCGCAACAACCCTAGGAGTTAGAAATCGCTGATCCCATTTTGCAGATAAACGAACTGAGGCCAAAAGTTGAAGTTACTGGACCAAACGGTGCAGAGTGGAAACCCAGATCCCCTCCGTCCCAGTTCAGGCTCTTCCTGCTGCTCCAGGGAAGACCTGGTTGGTTTCCTGGTGGGAAACGGGACGGAGGGCCTCTGAGGACCTCAGAACTCAGGGTACCTCTGAGACAGGGCGAGACCACCCGGGGCGCTCTCCAAGGCTGGGGGGCCTCGGTCGGCTGAGGTCCCGGGTCAGTGGAAGTCCTCACGTTCAGACGCCACCGGGGCCCCAAGTCTTCCTGGCCCGGCATCCCAGGCTCTGGTCCTCTCTGTGGTCCAGGATCTGATGGAGGCGAGTCATCACCTGTGCTCGCTGGACAAGGCTGCACCTCCCCAAATTCACCACTAGATGGCGCCGCAGACCACGGCGGGAGGTCCCTCTTTTTCCACCAGAACCAGGGCCCTGCTTCTCCGGCTTCTTTCGAGGGGTCTGAGCCTCTTGCTTGCAGACAAAGGGGTAATCTGAAATCCTTCCGCGGGGCTTGGGGTCTCAGGGGGTGTCTGCTGGGGTGGCACCTGGGGACCCTAGAAACAGCTCGGCAAACTCCCCCAGGCTTTCAAGGTGGACAGGCCGGCACCTTCAGAGCAAGGAGTTACTAGTGTGCTGGCCAGCGAGGCTTGTGGGCAAAGCCCTGGGGTGGGGGTCTGCTGTCCCCCCTCCCCCCCAGGAAAGAGACGCCTTCTTTCCCCTCCCCCTCCGTTCCTGGGAGGAAAAGGGCAGCCACAGCAGGAAACAGCGTCCATGTGCAGTGGGACCCCCTGGAACGGGCGAGTGGGGCGGGCTTCCCTGAGCCAGGACGCGGGAGGGAGGGGGCGCTGCCCGCAGCAGGTGGTCAGCGCGAGCAGAGCTCGAGGGCTGGCGGGCTAGAGGGCAGCGTTCACCGCGCAGAGCGGAGTGCTTCCGGCCCGTGCATCCTTCCGCGTCTTCTCGGGGCTACGTGCTGGCGCAGCTTTATGGTCAGGCAGGGAGGGGGGCGTGGGGGGCGTGCGGGGCGTGGAGGGGAACCATAGCCCCGCAGGGTGGCCCCAGGACTCCGGACGTGGAGAAGGGTCATTCCCATCACCAGGGATTGCAGATTCTTGATTCGGGAGACCCCAGACGCCAAAGTGATTCTGATGGAAAGAAAGTGACAGTCAGGGTTCTGCTTGGGGGTTCCTTAACCCAGGAAACATCGAGAGTTTGCACCCCACCCACAAGGTAGCGTGTGATTGCGGGACTCAGGGTGGTGTGGAGGTTAAAGGCCCGGCTCTGCTATGCAGGGCATGTCGCCTATTCTCGGAGCCTCAGTTTCCTCACCTGTGAAGTGGGGACCGTACTAGCATTGGTTGGGGAGCTTTGGGCTACAAGTAATGGAAACATCGACTCCAGCAGGCTTTAATGATGAAGACGATTTATGGCCTCTTGCAAATGAAAAGTCCAGGGCAGGGTGGACTGCAGGTAAGGCCCGCTCCTGCAGCTCTCAAGGACCCAAGTTTTGTCCATCTTTTTGCTCTCCTTCCATGGTCTCAGCTGCAACCACAAGTCCCCTCTTGGTCCCCAAATAACTGTGAGCAGTAGTCAGGACTCAGTGCTCCTTCACACATGTCTAGCAGAAGAAAGAAGGTGACTTCCCCAATTATTGATCAAAGGGGCTGGGATCATCTCTTGATTGAAATGTCCTAGGTCATGTCCCCAGCCCTGAGCCAATCACTCTGGCTAGGAGGATGTCCTGAGCTGACCGCTGAGGCCTGCCCTGGAGCCTCCTCCATCCAGGGGGATGGCGTCACAGTGGTGGGTGTCAGGCAGCTGGAGCCACAGGACTCCAATGCCCCCAGGAAAGGGACGGCTCTGCGGTTCTGTTTCACGCTGCTCAGGCCTGGTCCTGGGCAGAGACAAGAGGCCTCGAGATGATCTGAATGGGTTTGTGTTGATGTCTGCCTTTCTGCCTCACTCTGGGGATGGCCCGGCTCCAGGTCCATGGGCTCCATCTCCCAGGACATTTTCTGGGAGCCGGGAGAAATAACCCAGCCTTGTCAAATAATTCTTCGAGAATGCTCTTAGAGGGCAAGTGGTGCCTGCTTATGGGATTGTTCCTGCAGGAAGGGCTCTGATTCCCGCTTAGAAGCCCTCCCCAGGGATGAAGGCAGGGGTCCCGACAGTGGCTGAGGGGCGTGTGCCGAGGGGCTCCGGGGGAGCTGGGCCGGTCTGCTCGAGTTCTCTTTTGAGCTCTGCCTTTGGCAGCTGAGAGAGACGCAGAGGAAGTCGGGTACCCTTTGGGGTCGGGGCCCCGGCACTCTCATCAGAGGTGGGCCATGACGATGCTTGCAGAAGGCTCACTGTGAGCCCCAAGGGCTGGATGCACACGCCCACTTCTCCGTGTGGCCGTCTTGGGAGGCAAGTGTCAGTGTCCCCAGACCGCGGGAGAAAAAGAGAGAACCCCCAAGACCTTAGTAACTTCCTCCACTTAAACAGTAAGTGCCGGAGCTGGACCTCAGCCCAGGGCTGTCCACAGCCATGGCCATGGCACTGTTTCCTAAAGCCTGGAGGGCAAAGTGTGAGTCGCATGGGCATTATTGGCTGCTCAGGGAGAAAAGGGTTTATGTTGGAACAAATGTGAGAAAGCCTGACTACCCGAGGCTACCGCGGTGTGCTGTGGCATCTCAGCTGCTTGACTCCGTGGTGGACCCGGCCTCCAGCCCAGGCCTGGCCGTGTGGTAACCTTGACCGTCACTCTCTGCCTCTGGAAGGAAGTTCCACTGATGCAGGACAGCAGTGGGGAATATTAAAGACTCAAAACGCAGGGGCAAGTGCGATGTCTGGTCCCTCAGGAGGGGCTGGGTACAGGTCAGCCTCTGCAGGGTGGGCCTGGGGGGGTCAGGGGGTTACCACCTCCCATGACCCTACAGGGCCTGGGACAGCAGGATGGAACCCTCCCAACAACAATGCCCGGGAATCTCTCTGAGATGACCGTCAGGGCCACCCCTGCTGGGGGTTCATCTCCTGGGGCCCCAGTCACTTGGCCCAGTGGGGAGCCCTGGTTGGGGAGATGACCCGCCCAGGGAGGAAGCCAGCCCTGGAGCCCTGGCTGAAGACGGAGGGGCACCTCGCTGCTCACACCGTCCACGAAGCTGCATCACCGTGGTGGCTGGCGTGGCCTTGGCTCCCACTGTCCCCCACTGTGCTCTGGAGCTGCCTCAGTCCCCTGGGCTGGCCAGCCAGCCCTCCCTCAGCTCACCAAGCACCCACGAGCCAATTGGCCTTACTCAGAGCAGGTCAGCTCTTTGCCGAGGGCAGGCCTCGCTCCAGCTTCTTTCCTCCTCTCGCTTGATTGGAGCCACGACCATCCGATGGCCTCCAGTCGGTCTCCCTGACTGCAGCAGCCCTCTCTGTGTCTGAATCCAGTCTCTGACATAGGCCCCTCCGTCCTCTTGGGGGCCTGGACAGCTCATGGCAAGAGGTCAGATCATCAGGAGCCCCCTTCTCTTTCCGAGGAAGGCTTGTGGAATCCTTTAGATTCACAGGGGCTGGCACATGCTCCCTGCGCACATGCAGGAGCCCTCTGCATCCTCCGGGAGCACCCCTCTGCATCCTGCAGGAGCCTTCCTGGCAGCTTGCTCATTACAGAAGCTGACCCTGTTGTTTCCTCCTCGAGGTGGCAGGACCAGGGACTCTCTCTGGACAGCCCCAGGTGCCCGGATGACTGGGCAGATGACCCAGCTTTTCAGGTCCACAAAGAGCTCTCACCCACTTCCCACAGCACACCTGGAAGGAGGCAGGGAAAAGACAACAATGCCTCTGAGCCTGCAGGGCGCTCTCCACAGGTGCCTCCCTTACCTGCTGACCACAGCCAGGCCCGTGGGAAGGGGATGAGATGGAGGCTGAGGGAGGAGGCAGCCCCAGGCTTGAGGTCGCTGCCCTGGGCTTGCCCACCCTCCGCTCTGGCTCCTGGGGTTTGCTGGCCCTGCACCTTCGTGGGGCTGACCCATGCTCATCAGGCTTTGATGTCCAGGAGCCTACTGTGCACAGAACACCTTCACAGCTGCCTGAAATTTAACATAAAATTTACAGAGGTTAATCTTTTTGAGGAAAATCAGCCCTGAGCTAACACCTGCCACCAATCCTCCTCTCGTTTTGCTGAGGCAGGAAGACTAGCCCTGAGCTAACATCCGTGCCCATCTTCCTCTACTTTATATGTGGGTCACTGTCACAGCATGGCTGGACAAGTCGTCCATAGGTCCACACCCAGGATGCAAACCGGTGAACCCTGGGCCGCTGAAGCGCAGCATGTAAACTTAACCACCGCATCACCAGGCCAGCCCCTAGGTTAATTATTTTTAAGACAATTTATTTTCCTTAAATAACTTCAACTTATGAATCGTATTTATTTTGCATCCATCTGGGAACTTCTAACAGTCACTTTCAAGGGACCCTCCTAAGTTTGGTGAACTCAGGTGACAAAAACCCTCGTAATTGATCAACCCTGTTAATTACGCTCCGTCAGGCAGTTAAACAATATTTACAGATTTAATCTACTTGATTCCTTCCTAAGGGCTTCAACCTTGTCACCCGCACTTTAGAGAACGCTAGTGAAGCTGAGATGTCTGAACTCAGAAACGGTGCTCTCGGGGCCTCGTGGAGGTTCCGATTCTGTTTCCCTGGCAGGTGCGTTTCTCTTATGCCTTCAGCTTAGATTCACCAGCCCAGAAGGAGAGGCACATTTTGAACTAGAATCAGCTGTTCAGAAGGACCAGCTGAAAAAGCTATGCCGTGGGAGCCTCTTTCTCTTAAACGTTGCAAACACTTCAAAACACACACACAGACCAGGCTGAACTACCCAGATCCCAGCTTCCCCCCACGGCCTCCCCAGAAATCCCTTCATTAGCATGAACTGTCAGGCGGGGCCCACAGCCCCAGGTGTACGGAGACACCTTGTCACGTTGGATATTCCCAGGACGCAGCAAGAACTCGCCCTTTTTTGGAAGGTGCAGGGTTTGGACACCCCGACCCCACTGAGTTAACCCTTTGCTGCACGAGGACTGTGGTCCAGAAAGGAGTGAGTGTGGGGGTCCTGAGGACCCCTCTGAGTACCCCTCCCCGCCTGAGAACTTGAGGCTGGGCGCAGGGCTGGGAGCTTGGCTTTGCTGGAGGCACGGTGGGATGAAGTCTTTCGTGGGTCTGAGTCTGGCATTGGGGGGAGGGGCTGGGGCACTCAGGCTGCCCCAGGGCTGGGGCTCCTGGGGCAAGAGTCTGGCCCAGCCTCCTCATCTGTAAGATGGCTGGAATGTGCAATGATGCAGGAGCATGACTTGATCCAAGAAGGGTCTTTGCAAACTGTCACAAGCATTAGAACCAGTGTGTGTGTGTGTGTGTGTGTGTGTGTGTGTGTCGGGGGGGGGGCGGCGTGTACAGGGTATTGCAGATTCCAGGGCCCGACCTGCAGGACTCTGAGTCAATAAACTGGAGGTAGCTTCTTTTTTTTTTTTTGGTGAGGAAGATTGGCCTTGAGCTTACATCTGAACATCTGTGCCAATCTTCCTCTATTTTATGTGGGATACTGCCATAGCATGGCTTGAACAGCAGTGGTAGGTCTGTGCCCGGGATCTGAATCTGCAAACCCTGGGCTGCTGAAGTGGAGCATGTGAACTTAACCACTATGCCACCAGGCCGGCCCCTAGCCTCATTTTTTAATCCACATTTTTTCCAAGCTTCAGATGACCCTCCCACAGGGCTCCAAGCATGGCTGGAATCTTCTTGGCAGATTTCGAAATGCGAGCCGGACCCTCATGACTCCAGGCAGCTCAGGCTGGCATGCGTTGTAGATGCTGGTGAGGACTGGAATCGGAGGTCCCACCCTGAGGCCCTGATCCTTGGACTGGTCTTTGTGGGGCGCCGTGGAGTAAATCGTGGAGCTGCAGATGAAGTAAATACTTGAGCACCTGCTCTGTGCAAAGCAAAGGTAGACATTCTGGGGAGAGAACGAGGAATAAGACAGCCTTGCCCCTGAGGACTAATTACTGAGTAGGGAGGATGGGCAAGCAGAAGCCAGAGCTCAGGTCAGAACAGGAAACTGCCAAGGACAGGGGCTGCTGGGGGCCGAGCCCTGGAGCCTGTCTCCAGCATAAGCAGGTAGGGGCCGCGTGTCCTGGGGCCTGGCCCGGCCCTGCTGGGGACCCTCGGCTTGGCAGACCCTCCCTGCCCAATTCTGACCCAAGACTCTTCAAGCCGGAACTTTCTCTCTCCCCTGACATCCCACGCACTCTCAGGACAATTTGAGAAATGGCAGTTTGAGGTTTCTCTCCTGGCCGCCTTGTAATTAGGATCCCACAACACAGTGAAGCTACCTTCCCCGTGGCCGAGCCGCCAGGAGATGCTTCTCTTGTCTTCCACAGTGAGCCCCTGCACCCTCCACAAGGCTGAAGAAATGAGAGGCTGCGGGGTCCCTGTGGTTCTCGATGACACGGACACTGTACATGGGGTCCCATGAACACACCTCAAACCCTGTCCAAACGTCAGACAGTCCAGCAGCTGGCCAGCCCTTGGCCTCTCCAAATAGCGCCTCATCTTCCCCTGAGGCCTAAACTTCCCTGGGGAGGACCGTTCCCCAGCCTGGCCGGTGCGGGGCAGCCCCAGCTCCCAGCTCCTCATACTCGGATAGTGGGGCTTGTCCTCCGCCCCCTCTCCCGGCCGGGCTCTGGGGGGTGCTGATTAGACTGCAGAGGGGGGAGGCGGGCAGGAGGCAGGAATGGGAGCCCGGTACCCAGCTCCTGACTCTGCCCTCAGTCTGCCTTGAGGCAGCAAGTCCATTCTGTGGATTTTTCCGGACTCCGAGGCCCACACCTATGAACCTGGAAGGACTTCCGATGTCCAGCTTAGCTGGATGGTGAAGGATGACGTCTGCTGAGGGCGCACGGGGGGAACCTCTGAGATGGGAAGGGTCGTCCTGCTTTCTGATCTGTATGCCCGATTCTCTCAGCAGATGTGTTTGTGAGAATGCGATTGCTGGTCGTTGTCGGTGTGCCAGCCTCTGACGGCTCTTAGCTCTTACACCTGCCTGCCTCCCTCCACCCTCTTTCAGGTGAGAACCCTCGCCAGGCTGGCAGCAGGTGCCTCCCCATGAGCGGTCAACTGGAAGCCCCGGAGGTGGACTCCGAAGGCGGGGGGTGGGGGCCTGACACTTCCAGTCCAGCTGTGGCCGAGAAAAGGGGCATTTGCTGCTTTGCTAATCTGTTTGAAGGACGGACGTACCATCCAGAGATGGCTTTCTCCCAAGTCACTGAAGGACAAAGATGGACAAGCACACCACTGGCCTGGCTGGCCCCAGGCCACGCTGTGGGCAGGAATTAGGCAGCAGCATCTGTTGGGGAACAATGCACAGCAGCCCTTGTCCTGAGGACGTGGGCAAGCTCTCAACTAACTGCCGTTTCTGGAAAAAGAGAACCCAGTCTTCCCAGAGAAGCTGGCTTCACAAGGATGCACCCTGTCCTGCCTCTCGTCTTCTGCAGTGGTAAAGATAATCGTGGCTCTCGTGTGCAGCACATCACCTGCATTAAGCCCTTGGCATTCATGACCCTATTGAAACCTCACCACAACGTGCTGAGATCAATCCTGCCATCCTCAGTTCTCTTTAGTGACGCTAAGTGACTGCCCGAGGCCCTGGCTGGCTCAGCCCAGGCCCCCAGCTGGCACCCACGTGGCCGTTCCCAGTGGTGGCAGAACAGAAAATGGAGACATGGAAGTCGTGTGCTGGCTTCCTGTGGCTGCTGTAACCAATTACCACAAACTTCATCATTGAAAACAACACAGATTTATCACCTTACACCTCTGGAGGCCGGAAGTCTGACGGGAGTCTCACTGGGCTCAAATCAAGGTGTGGGCAGGGCTGTCCCTCCTGGAGGGTCCGGGGCCGACTCCGTTCCTCGCCTTTCCCAGCTTCCAGAGGCCGCCCTCCTCTCTTGGCTCGTGGTCCTTCCTCCATCTTCAAAGGCAGAAGGCGGGGGGTGGGGGTCGAGTCTTTCTCACTTTGCATCACTCTGAGCTTCTCTTCTGCTTCCCTCTGCTACATTTAAGGATCTGGTGATTACTTTGGGCCCACCCGGATAATCCAGAATAATCTCCCTATTTTAAGGCCAGCTGGTTAACAACTTTAATTCCATCTGCTTCCTTAATCCCTTTGCCGTGTAAGATAATACATTCACAGCTTCCAGGATTAGGGCCGGGACGGGGTTTCAGCTCGGTGGGGCACGTTCACAGCTGTGCCCCCCGTGGCGGGTTTTCACTCTGTAACTCAGACTGGCCACCCCTCCGAGGTCCAGTCTTTACCTGCAGGGGTGTGCTGGGGCCAGCTCATACTGGCTTTTGAGAGCCAAGTGTTAAACAGCTGTTAGTAATAAATTGTATAAACATACAATTAAATGAATTATATTAAAACAGAGGTAACAAGTGCTCAAAACTCACCACTTTCTACCTATTTTACTCCACGTTACCATCATCTACACTCTTGTGGTTTCTTACCTCTTTTGAATCCGAATGGCAGAAATCCTAACACGGCCCACAGCAAGTGTCTTTCCAACTCTGGGTTCAGCAACGTCCTGGTGGCGGCTGAAATTGTCCTTGGCGGAGTGCTTACATCACAGGAATCAGCAGGTGCCTACAAATCAGGGCTTGCTTTCTTTTGTTATTGGTTGTTTAGACTTAAGATTCAGTGGCGGGGAAAACACTAGTAATGCAACTTAACCTAAAAGTGTGTCATGTTTGTATCGCCGAACAGCACAGAAAATTGTCAGATCATAATTGAACTGCAACTGTAGGTTGGCTACAAATATAAGAGTTTGGCAAAACGCAATGAAACCATTCAGGGTGAGTCGATTGGCTATATGGAATTTACAATAAAAAGTACCATCTATTATTATTTGTAAACTGCATGCTATCCTCCCTTTCTGTCAATAAAATGGAGAATAAGCTGATGTACTGACGTGCACACATCCGTCTTTTTGTAGAAAGCTGCTTGTTAAAGGCTCTCCAGCACGCCACTGCCTGCCCCTCCCCCAGCCTCACCTCCCAGCACCTTATGCCCTGTGCTCCCGTCCTCTGAACCACTCACATCTTCCAGAATCCTCCCTGCTGGTACACATGCTGTTTGCTCAGTATGGCGTGACCCCACCCCACTCCACCCCGTCCCATCACCCAGCGGATCCTGCCTGTCCTTCAGGCACAGCCCGGGAGCCATCTTCCCGGGAAGCTGGCCTGGCCCCAGGTTGGGTTCTCATTGCTCCCCCATTCTTGCCATCTCGGCTCACAGTGCACCCCACAGAATCAGGCTCGCCTCCCTGGCTTTACCACTGGCCCCGGCTGTGCACGGAGTCTGGTGCAATTCCCCCAAAGTCGGTGCTCAGCAAACCTTCACGTGGTGGAATGGGTAGAAGACTCACGTAGGGAGTTGGCGTTGTTCTTGGCTGGGTCCGGCCCTTCCACCTGTCTTTCCTGGGACGCAAAGGAGGAGAGGAGAGAAGAGAGCGCTGGGGTCGACACAGTCCTGAGGAGAGCCGCCTCCCAGCAGGTGGGCTCTTCCAGGCCCCCATGGTGGGGGGATTGGGGAGTGTCACATATCAGCCCCTGTGTCTGGAGGGGGGGCCTTTTGCCTCAACACCTGGCGTCCCTGACAAAGAGTTTGTTTCTGTGGATACCCTGGGGATGGGAGCCCAGGTAGATTAGGGTCCCCCCCAGAGGGATCCCAGTAGCTGAGATCCTGCACCACATGTGCTCGGAGGAGAAATAGGAGCGAGGGTAATGCGGTTAACAGGGAGAAGGCCCTGGGGGGAGCCCTTGGCACAGATGTGGAGGCTGCTGTCCGTGTGGGCCCCCCTTCTCCACCCTTACCAGGGCTCAGCGGCAAAGGCAGGAGGCACTGATGGGGGGCGAGGCGGGCCTCCCTGGCTTCACGCTGTGGAGCAGCTCCTGGTGGGTGGGACGATGGGGAGATGAGATGGGATGCCAGGAGAGGTGCCAAGACGGGCAGCAGTGATGGTGGCAGCGCTGGCCGGCACCTTGCAGTGTGAGGCCTGGGCTGGGCCCTTTCCTTACACACAAGCCCACGTGGGCACCACTCAGAATTGCCCCACTTTACGGGTGGGGGACTGAGGTTGGCACCTCTGGATGTCAGCACCAGGACAGCCTCTTAGACCAGGCTCTGAGACCACCACCAAATTCTCCCTGTGGTCTTAAACACTTAGTGCTGTTTTCAGGTCACTCGCCCTCCTTGAGGCTGTGGAGCTCCCACAGGGGCGCCTGTGCCCTCCGTCCCCGCTCGCCTGGGGCTCCACCCCTGGCCCTCTCTGACCCCCGGGAGCAGCCACCCATCCTGGTGCCTCTACATGGAGTCGAGAGTCAGCGGAAACCGCCAGGAGCACCCAGGAAAACTCGCTGGGCTAGGACATGGGAAGGAGAGATGGGGAGGGATGGACCAAGCTCAGAAGGACCGGCAGCCAGTCACAGGCCACAGCCAGCGGGGGCTCGGCTGGCCCAGCGCCACTGCTCTTGAGTGCCTGCAGGAGCCCCCCGCACTCCTTCACCCGTCTCCTGGGTGTGGTGGGGTTACTGTGGCCCAAGGAGCCACGTTCTCTTAGAATCTGAAGGAATTCAGGACAGTCAGCTGAAGGCCAGAAGAGTTCTCGGAGTAGCTGGGCCGGGAACATCGCCAGAGCTGGCAGTGACTTTGCAAACATACCTAGAATTGCTTCAGTCGGAGAAGTGACAGGCTCGAGGTGGGAACGACTCCCGGGCAAGGGTCACCCGGGTGGTTGTTTATCTTACCTCAGCGTTACACACCAACACACACACTCGCACACAGGCAGACACACACACACAGGCACATACACACACACACATGCAGGCACATGTAGACGCACATACTCTCACACGCCCAGACACACAGAGACCCACACACAGACACACTCACACACAAGCAGACAGACACCCCTGCACACTCACACAGACACATAGACACATAGATATGTGGACACACACACAGGCACACAAACGCCCCCAGTGGCCATGGCGGGCGCTGTGGTTTAGCGGCCGCCCTCCTGGTGCAGGTGGCTCCTGTTTGTATTAAGACTGCCAAACCCAAGCGAGTTTTCAAAGTACTCACGGTTATAATCTCCTCACTTCAGCAGTCTCTTGAGGGAGACTCTGATATTCCCAGTTTATTTTTCAGATGAAGAAATAGGCTCGAGGAGCCCCCTGAGAGGCAACGGGTAAGAAGAAGAGATGGAGGGAGGGGCGGAGCTGGGGGGGGAGAGGGCAGGGAAGAGGAGCAGGGGCTGAGGGGAGAGGAACAGGGGCAGGATGTGGCACTGGGAGGCTGCAGAGACGCCAGGGAAGGTGGGAGTGGAGGAGCAGCTGGGCTTCTGCACGTGGTGTTGGACGAGGCGAGCAGGTGGGTAGGACAGACTGGGCCAGGTGGAGGGGCTGCTTCTTAGGGAGCCTGGCAGTGACAGGCAAAGCCAAGCCAGTCGCCAAAGATGCTCCTGGTTTAAAGGCAGATTTGCTCAGCAGGAGCAGGAGCAGGTTTGCAGGCCCGTGAGAAGGCGGGGAGGGTGCAAGAGGCACCAAGGGAGTGGCTACTGGAGTAATGGGGCAGGGTGGGCAATTCCAGGGCGGACGGCATGAGCAGGGGGCACTGCCAGCTTTGGAATGGAGAGGAAGTAGGAGAAGGAAGAGAAAGGAGTGGGAAGATGTGGATTCAGTGCGGACAGTGTGGGGCCAGGTGGAGGGTGGAGACTGGGTATGGAGCCTGTGCTGGTGGCTCGCTTCCCACGGCAGTAGGAGGGGAGGCCATGAGCTCAGAGCGAGGGGCTGGCAGTATGATGGGCAGTTAGTGATTGGGGCCGATGACCATTTAAAAACACTTCATATTTTGAAATAACTGTGGATGCACTTGCAATTCTGAGAAATAATTCAGAGAGATCTGACATACCCCACCCTTTCCCCCAGTGCTAGCATCTCGCGTGACTCCAAGACTCATTGGTACTTGGGCTCCCTCAGCGCCTCCCCAACATGGCCCCTCCTGGCTTCTACACCATCTTTCACCCAACTAGAAAACCCGGCCTACTGACCTGCACACCCCCTGGGAGGACCCCTAACAGCCTATGCTAGTTTGCTGTGGCCTCCAGGTACTAGGATGCAGCTAGCAATCAGCCAAGCCAGTCAGGTGTCTTTGGTTTGGATGTGGCTGCAAAGCCAAGAGGACAGGATACAGGAACTCACAGACCAGGTGGAACAGCCAAAGAACAAGCTTCAGAAAGGGCGGTTTCCAGGCAGCTTTAGGGGTCCAGGGAGGAATTGCCCCCCACCCTCCATCACCCTGATCAAGGCCAAGGGTCAGAGAGTTCCACTGGCCCAGCTGTGTCCGGTCCCCACCATTGGCCAGGAGATGGAGCTCCTCAGTGGACAGGCCCCTAATCCTGCACAAAATGGTCAGTGGTCAAGGGCAGGCCTCCAGAGTCAGAGAGCTGTGACCAGAAGAAGGGGAAAGAAACTGATTAGTTTGGCTCCCCAGGCCTCGGTTTAGCGTCGGGGAGAATTACAGGTGAAACCAGAGGCCAGAGCCTCCCACGATGCTCAAATGAGAACCTTGGGGTGAAGAGGGGGTGGACACACATGTTTTTGAGACTGTCCCACGATGGACATTGTCTGATGTTGTGCTGATAAGCAGAGAGTGCTGGAAACATGTACAAATCCAAAAACAAAAGGAATCCTAGCTCCCGGAGATCATAGTTAAAATCGCGTCTACGTTGAGTCCGTGTCTTGCTGTCATAAAACGGAGTCACTATTAGCAAGAAGCTTCCGGTGACATTCTATTTAAACTATGAGAGTTCATTTTATGTAACACAACCTGGAGACTGTGATGTTTGTTTTACTTATTTGTGCTGAGAAATTATATTTACTCACATTTTGTTCATTATAGCAAATTGGATTTACTCACCAACCTTATTATATTTAACCTACAAACGACCTTGTTTTAACAACCCAAGCAGCATTATAAAAGAATGGTTTTAGCTTTTCTTTCAATAAGGAAAACACCTGTTTTTCTTATTACGTAGAAAAAAATGCGGTAAGAATGTAAACAGTGACTAGAACTGATACACTGTTAAAATGCACGGCAAGACTTCCGGTTTCAAAATGGTGGTCTAAGTCAGCATTCCCCTTCTCCCCGAGGAAGACCTGCACAGAACAAGAGGGATGAGGACAGAAGTATGAACTCTGTCTGCAAGGAAAAGAGGCTGCACGTGAGACTTCAAGCCATAACACAGGTGGAAGGGATAGCAAAGCAGTGGCAAGAGATCGTGCAGCTGCAAATGTTCGAAAAGGCTGTTAGATCACTCATGGCCAAGGCGCGATCTCTTGAGTGGACAGGGGAGGTGAGGTCCACGTGCAGCCACAGGGAGCTTTCCCAAACCTGACCTGGGTCTGAGAAGCAGAGCATGTGGGAATGAATGAGGAATTACCTGGCAAATCACACTCTAGGAAGCTGTGTGCATGCCACATCTTCTTATAAACAGAGAAAGCATAATCTACTCAAATATGAGAGAGCTAAGATCAAACGCATGTCAGGTCACTGAATGTAAATGCTGTAAACTTAACAGTTAGGAGCCCAGTTGTATACCCTATCCAGGAGGTAATCCTACACTGGTGGGACTGTGGAAGGTTAAAAATCCAAAGGATGGGCAAAGGTCCAGTGGTTAATGTCAGGCGAGGCTGACTTTTAGGTAGAAAAGCACTAAGCAAGACCAAGAAGGGCTCTTTAGAATAACAAAGAATGAAATTCACAACAAACACATCCCAGTCATGAATACTTACATACCAGATCTGTTTCAACACGAGCAGAGTGAAAATTACAGGAGAGACAATGAAAGATATGTAGGATCACAGTACTAATAGGAGACTTTTCAGAAAATCATGGTCGTGGTTTATTTGTTAACTGTTTTTTGTATTTTCCCTAATATTTTACTATGAAAAAGTTTCAAATACCCAGAGAAGTTGAAAGAATTCTACAATGAAACATTCATATACCCACCCTCTAGATCAGGGATCAGCTGATCGTCACTCACTACCTGTTTCTGCAAGGCCTGCAAGCTGATCGTGGCTTTATGCTTTTAAACAGTTGAAGATCAAGAGAACAAAAATATTTTGTGGCACATGAAAATTATGTGACATTCACATTTCAGCATCCACAGATAAAGCTGTGTGGGCTCACGCTCATTTACATATTGTCCATGGCTGGTTTCTTGCACGAATGGACAAGCTGAGAGGAAGGGACAGAGACGCTGTGGCCCATAAAGTCTGAACTATTTACTATCTGGCCCTTTACAGAAAAAGTTTACCGACCCCTGCCTAGATTCTAAAGTTAACATTTTTCCACAATTGCTCTGTCACACGTTTGTCCATCCCTCCATCCACCCATTAATCCACATGTTTTTGGGGATGCATTTTAAAGTTGTAGACATCAGTACACTTCACTCTTTAAATACTTCAGAATGCATATCGTTAATTAGAGTTCATTCTTAGTTTATGGGGCTTTTTTAAAGGTAAAATTTACTACCAGCAAAATGCATAAAATTTAAGTCTAATCCAAACATTTTTTCAAGATAAAATTCCTCCATGGCCTTTCCCAGGCCCCATCACCCACGGAAGCAGCCAGAGTTCTGATTTTTTCCCACCATAGACTAGTGTTGCCAGGTCTGAACCTTCATATAAATGGAATCGCACAGCATGTGCACTTGTGTGTAAGGGTGCTTTCGCTTGGCGTAATATTTGGAGAAGCCCCTTGTTGGATGTAATGGTCATGCAGATCTTCTTACTGAAGAGTGTCATTCCGTTGTATGAATCTGCCGCCATTTGTTTATTTATTCTCCTGATGATGGCTGCCCAAGCTGATTCCAATATGTGGGCTTTATGGATAAAGCTTCTGGAACAATCCCTTTGATGCTTTCTCTTCTCTTCGGTAAAAAGCTAGCAGGGGAAGGTTGGCTCATGGGTGGATGTATGTTTAGTTCTGTAAGACACTGTCAGACACGCTTCCAGAGTGGTTGTACCATTTTACCTCCCGATGTTTGACAGTCCAGCTGTTCCAAGTCTTTCCTAACAATTGGTGTTGTCATTCCTTTTAATTTTAGCCATTCTGGTGGGTGTGCAATGATATCTTGTGACTTATTTGGATTTTCCCAACTACTAACGATGTTGGGCATTTTTTCATGCGCCGTTTTGACCTTCATACATCTTCCTTTGTCAAGTAAAAAATTAGATGAATTTTTGCCAGGTAAATATTTGTGTATCGATAGTTACTTGTTCACGGGTGACTATTATAAGACTGAGGATTCAGTATTGTGGATGTTTTTTGATGCTGATGTAATCAGTTAAAAATAAACAGCTGTTTAAAAATTTACCTTTATTGAGGTATGATTTCCCTAGCCAACAATACAGCCATTTTAAGTGTACACCCAATAAATACGACATGAGGTAAGTTTGAGGCTCATTTTTTTTCTCATAGGGACATCCTGTTGTTCCAGCACCATTCGCTAGAAAGACTATCCCCTCCCCCATTGACTTACCTTGGCATCTTTGTTGAAAATTAATTGATCATATATCTGAGGGTATATTGCTGGATTCTCCATTCTGTGCCACGAATCTATATGCCTGTTTTTACATCAATACCACAATGTCTTGATCACAGTAGCTTTCTAGTAAGTCTTCAAATCAAGTAGTATAAGTCCTCTAATTTTATTCATTTTCCTAAAAACTTCTGGCTGTTCTAGGTCCTTTGCATTTCCTTATGAAATTTTATAATCAGCTTGTCAATTTCTACAAAAAAGGACTGCTAGGATTTTTTGGAAGAATTTACACAGAATTAATATTATTTCTTCCCAGTAGAATTCACCAAAGAAGCCATCTGGGATTAGAGTTTTCTTTAAAAAATGTTTTTAACTACAAATTCAATTTCATTAATAGATATAGAGATATTCAGGTTATTTATTTTTTTGAGTGAGCTTGGGTCATTTATGTTTTCCAAAAAATTTGTTCAGGTAATTTCTTGTCAAATGTATTTGTGTAAGTTGTTCATAATATTCCTTTATTATTCTTTTAGTGTTTATAGTATCTATATTGATGTCCTTGTAATTCCTAAGATTGGTGATTTACGTCTTTTTTCTTTTTTGAATTTCTGATTTTTCTGGCTAGAGATTTATCAGTTGTACTGATCTCTTCAGAGAACTTGGTTTTGCTTTCATTGAATTTTCTACCCTTTTTCTATTTTCTGTTTCATTGATTTCCACCTGTTATTTCCTTCCTTCTTAATTTGGAGTTAATTCACTCTTTCTAGCTTCTTGACTTGTAAACTTAAATCATTGATTTGAGGTCTTTTTCTTTTCTTCTATAGCATTGAAAGCTACAAATTTCCTTTTAAGCACTACTTTAGCTGCATTCCATAAATTTTGATATTTTGTGATTTCATTTTCATTCAGTTCAAAATATTCTCTAATTTCTTTTGTGATTTCTTCTTTGCCCCATGGGTTATTTAGAAGTATGTTATTTAATTTCCAAACTTTAGGAGATTTTCCACATACTTTTCTGTTATTGATTTCCAGTTTAATTCTTTTATGGTCAAAAAACAGACATTACATCATTTGAACCACTTGCACTTATTATGATTTGGTTTATGGCCCAGGATATGGCCTCTCTGGGTGAGCGTTCCACGTAGACTTGAAGAGAATGTACTTTGTAGCTGTTGGGTGGAGTGTCTACGACTGTACACGAGGCAAGTTGGTTAATACTGTGCTCCTGAGTAAAGGCAATATCGTTACTAATTTTCTATCTACTTGTTCTAGCAGTGATCGAGGGAGGAACACTTAAATCTCTGACTAAAATTCTCGATTTGTCTGTTACTCCTTTCAAGTCTGTCAGCTTTTCCTTTACGTATTTTTGAAACTCTGTAATTAGGTGCGTTTATGTTAAGAATTGTGACAGCCTCATGATGAACTTATTCCTTTATCATTCTGAAATTTCCCTCTCCATCCTGGTGAAAGTCCTTGTTCTGAAGTCGACTTTGTCTGACATTAATATGGCTGGTCCAGCTATTCTCATGCCTAGTACGTGCACAGCACATCTTTTTCCATCCCTCTCTGTTGAATCTACCTGTGTCGTTGTATTTAAAGCAGGTTTCTTGTAGACAACCTCTGTTCAGATTCTGCTTTCTGGCCCCCTGTGACAATCTCTGCCTTTTAATTGGAGTGTGTAGCCCATTTATGTTTGAGATAATTTGGGATATGGTTGGGTTTAAATCTATCGTTTCGTTCTTTTTTTCCTTTTTTTCCTCCCATATGTCAATCAATTGAGCAGTGAGTATTTTTTTTATTGTGGTAAAATCTACATAAGATACATTTTAAATTGAGTACTTTTTGGTATTGCATTTTATCTCCACTTTGGCTTGTCGGTCGCACTTCATTGTTGCGTTGTGGTCGCTCCATTGTTGTTTAGTGTTATGCACTGTTGTATCTCTAACTCCTCACAATCTACATTCATCACCTCACGCCTCCTCACCTAAGAGAGTGAGACATTCATTGCAGCTGCCACTGCATACTTTCGTTTACCCCATCCCTTCCTTTGTAATACTGTTTTCCTACATTTCACTTGTACACATGCTAGGAATCCCACAACACGTGGTCCTCATTTTTTTAAAGCAGGTCTTTTAAAATCACAATTTAAAGGAAAAATAACTTTCCAATAAAAATATCGTGAACATAAAATGCCAGAATAACACACAAGGGCACTGCTTCTTCCTCTTGCTTCCAGAGTGGATCATTTGTCCTGTGATTATAGCGTTTTTTATGCTGTTATTATTTATTTGTCTTTCTCTCGCATTAGACAATAAAGTCCTTGAAAGCTGAAACAATATCTATTCATCCTGTAACCTCAGCACTGTGCCTGGGGCTCAGAGGAGTTCAAATGTTGGGTCACTCACTCGTTTCCTGACTACCCAACGCACTGACTGACCCACTGACGGCTGAAAATGCAAATACTGAACACACATGGAATGCGCTCGAGGAGGCAGAACAGAGATGCACACGGCCTCCTGATCCCTTTTATACGTACCTTCTCCCCTCGGTCCTCACTCTTGCCGTCAACCTCCCATTCAAATTTGACAGGCAGGAAGAGGAAAACATGGACTTCCAAAGCTCCCTTCAAACATGCACGACCTTAAAAGGTGACAGATCAGGACTCAGGGTGGAATCTGACTTTGGCTACCATCCAGGAGCTGCTGGGCGTGCCCCACTGGGTACGTCACGGTTTCTGGAGGCTGCAGATGTGTTTGTGTTGGGAACAAATGCGACTGTGGGTGGGGTCTGCGAGTGCAGAGTGGATCACTTCTGGATTGTGCTCTAGAGCCTGGCAAGCGGTCTAGAGCCCTGGGTCTGCTGCTAGAGTCTTTGTGGACCTGACTGCTCCGGATCTCACTGGGGAAACAGAGGCAGCTAAGCAGCAGCATCAAATGCAAAGAATTCTCTGTAACTGAACTGGAGCATTGACTGCTTAGCAATGCAGGTGGCATCATCGTCTGGGCTGTGGAGATTTCTGCCCCCAGCTTTGAAGTGAAGTACTGAGCACTTGCTAAAGCGGTTAGGCGGCTCAGGAAGAGTTAAAACCAGCTCCCAACGGGCGGCAGTGAGTTCCGAAAATGAAGATGTGGAAACATTTCTCTTCTAGCATTTTGAATTCAGAACAATCAGAGCATTATGGATTTTACTCTGCTTTGCTGACCTTTCTCTAATGTTCTAATGCTTGAAATGTTGAGAGGATTATAAAAATGTTCACAATGTGCTTTAAAAAAAGTCTCTACATAAATAAAGAAAAAAAACAAAGATAACATTTCCCCCTTGCAGCTAGTTTTACCCTTCTGTTTTAGGGGAGAACTTATTTCAAAGGGATCTTTAATGCATACGTAAAGTTTTTTAAAAAGCTAAAAATTTTCTTTTAAATGTAAAATTAAAATTAAGTTCAACGATCTTCCTGTTTCATCTTTTATTTATTTAGCACTTTGCATTAAGCACTTCTCCATGGACAAGGAGGGTAGCATGCGCCCGTCACTGTGGTAGAAGGCAGACGGTGTTTCATGCCCCAAGTTGGGCGTGGGACAGTCCCCGCCAGTGATCACCCACGCTCTCTGGATCTATATTTGTCTTTCTCATGCGCTTATGGATTAGCCATTAGTCTCCCCATTCAGTGCACCACAGGACTGGAAAGGCCTTTGATGATAATATATTGTGGTGGTTTTTAAACTTTTATTTTTAGCCAAGGAGCCCACTGTTTAGGATTCAGATGCAAGAGGAACTGCCTGGTGGCAAAGGGGATCTCTGGCCCCTCCCCACCGGCCCACGGCCTGGCCCAATCTCTTCACTTATACATGGGGAAGTGGTGGCCCAGAGAGGCTCAGTGACTTATCCAAAGTCCCACAGCCCCCAGTGGCAGAGCTGGCCTGGATATGGGGTTTTGTGACTCCTAGGCCAGTGCTGCCACATTCTCAGAGCTGTGTCCCTCTGTGGCAGCCAGAGGTGTGGGTGGCGAGATGAAGGGCTGCCTTAGGCAGTGACTGGTATCTCTGGGCATCTGGACAATGGCCTGGAGAGCTGCAGGGGTGGTGACTGGCTGAGTTGGTGGCTGGGACTCCCAGCGTCTAGGGGACCTCTCTGACCCTGAAGGCTAGGCCAGGGTCCAACAAAAAAAAGCCCATTCTGGATCCATTTGGGCCCCAGCCAGGATGGAGAGCTGCCGGGTGTGTCTGGCAGGGGCACGGGGACCTCTAACCTAGAGACTGCATGGAGAGGTCAATGAATCCAGGAGACCCCCAAGGGGAATCAGAGTAGGTTTTGTTCCTCAGGAAATGTCCCATATGGCTCATGGGGAAGAGAGGCAGTGCATCTGCTCCAGAAGAACTTTCCAGATCATCATCTAAGACACCATGCGACTCTGCCACATGTAATAGTGCCAACATCTCCCTTGCATTTAAAATGGCAGTCTACTGCTGGAGCCTAGAGTTTTCCGGAAGTATTCAGCCTGATTCAACAATTCAAAAACTGCTCCAAGAAAGTGAGCCAGGTGTTGTTTTAGAAGTTCCATTAACTCGTCCAAAACGATAAGGTACCATTTAGTAAATTACTATTCTCTAGTACTTAATGACATCCTCGCACCTGGTAAAGCTGATTTCATCTCATAACACTCTCTAAAGTGAGTGTGTGTGTGTGAGTGTGAGAGAGAGAGAGAGAGAGTTTGGGGAACTAACATATAAATGCAAAGGTTTGTCTGTACCTCTAAAATGTAGATCATTCCTCTCTCAATGGCCTGAATTAACAACCAATTCTATTTCTATTTTAGGCAATTATTAGCTGTAATTTCCTTAAAATGCCACTTTAAAAACCATTATCATAAAAGGCTATGTAAGTCAGGAGTCTCTCTGAGCTGGAACCACCTCAAACTAGCCTAAGCAAAATAGGGCATTTACAGTTCACAGAAGCGGGAAGCCCAGGGCACACAGGAGCGCAGGCAGGGCTGTAGCGATGCCACCTCTCAAAGGCACGCTCAAGGTCAGCCTGGGAAGAAGACCGGCAGAGCCTGGCTCACACGAGCGTGCTGGCTCACACGAACGTGCGCATCTCTCCCACAGCCCCGGGAGCTGAGACCCAGGATGGACTCTGATTGGCCCAGCCCGAGTCCCATGAGCATGCCCAAACCAATCACCGTGGCCGGAGGCAGAGGGCTCTGATTGGTCAGCGCTGGACCACGTGGTTAGCAAGGTGTCGGCCCTACCTGGGCCATGTGCAAAAGACTCCTCTCAGGGCCAGGGGCTGGTTAACTGAAGAAAAGCAGGGAAGTTGCTGGATACACAAAACCCAGCAAAAGTAGACCCTGTTTTTCAGACTCCAGGTTTATCTTTTAAATTACCTCAACGCTGATAGGCCCACAAACAGCACATATTCCGCCACCGCGGTCCTTTCGGGAGCAAGGCTGGGCGTCAGTGCAGACATGTATAAATATACATTGTGTTTCATTTGCAAACCTTGTTTCTTCGTATAGAGTCCGCTCATTCCAGCAATCTACTTCAACCTTGACCTCAAGAATTCAGAGATTTCGCAACTTCTCTGGGTGGGGAGCTGTTAGCTCTGAAATGTCTTTGCAGTGTGCGAGTCCTTCCACCCGCTGTCCTTGGCTACTTTATTTCCCTAACACTTCGACCTCAACCCGCCAGGGTGGCCTTCTGCAGGGGACGCTACGTGGGTATTCTTGCTCTTCCTGGCAGTGTTCTTAGAAGTGTCTCTGTATTTTCCCAATAGTTCTCAAGTACTCAGTTGCACACCTTCACCCCAGGCCGCCTGCCTGCTGCAGAAACCTCATGATCACCCCCAAAACCCCCTCACAACTTCTCAGACCCTTTTGGCGACTTGTGCCTTCTCTTAGCTGCCATTGAGATATTTTAACCTGGTGGGTTTTATAAGAAATGACCTCAAATCACGGTATTGAAGTTGGCTTTGTAAAGCAGTGTCAAACGGCTGTAGACCTTCAAAGCTGGGGGACCCCATCCTGGGTCATTTGGCAATACCACGCAGTGGCTTCAGCCTTCCACATGGTGGGTGTGGAATACTTGTGAATTTAACTCCAATACACACCCGACATACTATCACTTCTTTCTAGAAGCCATCCTGTGGCTCCATCTCACAGAAAATACTTTCTTCTTTGGGCTTCTACAAAATGTTGATGCCCGATGAAATGCTGGTTAAAGGTTTGTTACGTTTCGGATACCTGCGGGCATGTGTGTGTTTGTGCGTTCAAGTGTGTGCCCACATTGGTAGAACTTAGCTGTGAATGAGCCTGTAAAACACCAGGCTGGGAACCAAGAATTCCACAGCTCTTGGCTCCTCGCAGCGCCTGGCTCGCAGGATGACTTAGATCATAGCAGGTGCTCAATAAATGAATTCAAGACCTATTTATGAACGCGTCTTCTCCTTCCTGTGCTCCGCTCCCCAGCTGTGTACATCACCCTGATGCTCAGAGTCCCCCACAAATCAGCCAGCTCCTGCGCCCCCTCAGCCCCCAGAACCCTTTAGGGGTTTGCCGACTGCCGCATAGTCACAGCGGGGTCACGATGGAACTACTTTCACGTTTCTTTCTGGAACCTCAACATCTGAATGTACAAAACCCAACACTGAAGTATCAATGTGTCTTTTGGAAGAGCTCAGAGTTAGTGGTGCCTTCCCCTCCCGGGGGCGCTAGGCTCTCCCAAAGTTGAGAAGGGTCACCAGTTGGCTGAGCCTCCTAAGAACTCACAGTGAAACAGGAGAAACGCCAGGTTATGTGCCTCATCTGTAAAATAAAGAGCCCAGGGTAATCATCCCCACGTTCCTTCTAGCTGAAGAGCCCAACTCAGGCACTCAGGGGATGTGTGCCGGCTTGGGGAGGACAATTCCGCCCTGACACAGGGCCATTCACCCCAAATCCAATTCGACTTGGAGACATGGATTTCCTCCAGCAAGATACCCTTGGTTTTCTTTTAGAAAACAGGCCATTTTTAAGTGGGTAAAACATTCTTGCAAACATTTTTACATGATTGCACTGGGTGCTTTGCGTTAGCATGAAAGCTAAAAATACACCCACTGTTTTTTTCTCTACTTGCAATTTTGACAACGCTTACATCGACACTCTCAAGAAACTGACACTTGATGGTTAGATCTTCTATTTGGATTAAACACTTTGGAAGGTGTTTTTTTCTTTTGAAGTTGTGAGATAATCATTAGAGTGAAAACAACTTAACTTCTTAAAATGACCAAGTGCCGTGGGAGATTGATCACCGCATATGATGATTCTCTTTAGTCAAGAGGTGGGTGTCCTGATGAACAGAACTGGGTACTGCCATGTGCCGACCACGTGACCTGAACCGTGTGCCTCCTTCCTTGAGCTTTGAGAGGGCCAGGTCATAGCAGATGGAAATCTTCACATTCACCAAATGCTGCCAAACTGCCTCACCAGCGCCTGTACCATTTTCCAAACCCACCGAAAGTGTGCGAGAAGTCCTGTTTCTCCACACGCATGGGTACCCTTGTCACCAGCAGACTGACAATGTTTTCAGTCCAACGGGTGTGAAATGTTATTCATTGTTTTAATTTCTAGTTCCTTGTTGACTGACAGACTTGAGCATCTTTTCAAGTGTTCACTGGATGCTAGCGTTTCTCCTGTGAATTTCCTGTTTATCTACTTTGCACATTTTAAATGTCAGGTTGTGTTTTTTTTTGTTTTTGCTGTTAATTTGTAGCACTTCTTTCTACAGTTGAGATACTAAGTCTTTGGGGTTGAGTTGCACATAGATGTTTTTTATTATCAAACATAGGCTAGCATCTTAAAATGAATTGTATACTGTGCTCTCTTTTTCTATTCTTTGAAACAATTTGTATAAGATGAAGAGAATCTCTTTCTTGAAGATTTTATGAAATTCACCTGAACGTCTGTCTGGGGTGCCTAGGGAGGTGGGAGAATTCTGACTACTGATTCAGTTTATGTAAGTGTTATAGGTGTATTCAGCCTTTTGTTTTCTTCTTGATTCAGTTTTGGTGATTTTTACTTTTCTAAAGATTATCCATTTCATTGCTGTTTTCAGATTCATTGGATAAAGTTATTCATAGTCTGTCTTAAATGTGTTTTTAATTTTCACTCCAATTAAACCCCACTTTTCATTCTTATTAGTCATAAATTGTTCTCTTCTCCCTTCCTCTCCCTCCCTGCCTCACGCCCTCCCTCCCACACCCCCTCTCTCTTCTATACCATCCTGGCTAGAGGTTTGACTGTTTTCCTAGTTTTTACAGAGAACCCACTCTTAAGTTTGTTGATTCTTTGCTGTTGCTTCTAGGGGTGGTATTTAAATGTTACAAAATCGTGTGTTCTTGTTAGCCATGTATTCAGATGGAGCGGCATCTCGTAGTTTCTATTGTAATTTCCTAACTCAAGACTCATTTAGGGAGCAACTCTGTGGTATAGTGGTTGGGTTTGCGCGCTCTGCTTTGGTGGCCTGGGGTTCACCCGTTCAGATCCTGGGCGTGGGGCTACACGTGGCTCATCAAGCCATGCTGTGGCGGCGTCCCACATAGAAGAACTAGAATGACTTACAACCGGGATGTACAACGATGTACTGGGGGGCTTTGGGGAGAAAAAAAAGGGAGGGAGAAGGTTTGCACCAGATGTTAGCTCAGGGCTGATCTTCCTAAAAGTAAAAATAGTAAAGTTGATATAAATCTTTACAAAAAAGAGTCATTTAGGAGAGCATTGAAATTTTCTAAACATACTTTTGAAGTGTTTGTATTGTTGACTCGTAATTTAATTGCACTGAGGTCTGAGAATGTGATCTGGATGATGGCAATTTTTAAAATTTGTTGAAACTTGAAAAAAAACCTTTGCTTGTGGTCATTAACTAGTTCCATGTGTCCTTGAAAGAATGCACATCTTCTATGTTTTGGCTCAATGCTGGCCATTGCTCTGGGCAATGGCGGCCTTGATCTGGCTGGGACCTATTGAGGAGTGTGTGGAATTCTCCCAGACTTCTCTGTCCAAGGAATGAAGGATGGGCCCCGGCTTCCCATCTTTCACTCCATGGGTGAAGTTACCCCATGAGGTGTTAACTCCTGTCTTTCTGCTCAGGGCTGAGTGCAGAGTGGGATCCAGCCTACATCCTGCTTCCAAGGCATCAGAGAAGTGGTGGGCAGGACACGATCGATGTGGGGCTGGGCAGGCGTCAGCTGGAAGGGAATGGAGCCTCCTGCACCTGTTTGCTGAGGCCACAGCTGGCACCAGACGGAAGCCAGGTAGATGTGAACCGCATACAGGCATCTGCGACAATGTGTTTTCTAATGTATTAATGTCTGTTCTGCATTTATTACTGCCTTCCTCCTATTTTTCTTGTGCTTTTTTGCTTGTTTTTTTTTTGTTTCTAACTTCTTACGTTGGAAACATTTCCTTATTATTTTAGCCTCCCCTCCTTTCTACTCTAAGCTTTTAGGGTTTTAAATATCTCTTTAAGAAACACTTTAACTGCGTCCTTCCAGATTTAAGATGTAGTAGTTTTAATATGGCTGTATAAAATATTTTCTAATTTCAACGTAGTTTCTTTTATGACCCTTGAGTGAGTTAGAAGTGCATTTATTAATTCCCAAACATGTGTCTTCCTCTCCTAAGTTGTCTTGGTGGTTAGTTACTCACTTAATTATGGACAAAGACTGTGATGTTAGTGAAACCAAATTTGAAGCTTTTTGAGGCTTGCTCTGTGCCCCAGATTTAGGTAAATTTTTGTAAATGTTGTGTGTGTGACTGAAAAATACCTGTGCTCTCGCATGTCACAGACCCTGTTAGTGTCCATCTATGGCCCCAGAGCCTATCATTTGGGGGTGTTCTTTCCAACTTCCAACCCCCAGTGTCTGCATCTCCGTGTCTGAAGGCTCTTCTCGAACTACAGAAGGCAGGGCAGGCCAGAAGCGCCTGGGAATCCACACCCCCAGGGAAGCCAGCAAAGGTAGCCAGTGAGGATGGGAGCTGGGGAAGGGACCCTCGGTGATACGGAGCTTGAGTGTCCTATTGTCCTGCGAGTGGGACCTTCGCCTGGGGACTGGACAGGCTTGATTTATTGTTCATGCTTTGCTTGCATTTTATTTTGTCTGATATTAATATACATACTTTGGAAAATATTTTCCTATTACTTCTCTCTCTGTCTCTGTCTCTTTACTTTTCAGTATAAAAATTTCTAAGCATAAAGGTAGAGAGAATAGTATTACAAACCACTATGTACCCTCGATCCAGCTTCAAGAACCAGCAACAAACCTCTTTCTATCTCTGGAGATTTTTTCCAAAGGAGCAACCTATTCACTCATTCATTCATTCATTCATTCTATTAATTGGTTTCTAACTCAGTAATTTCTACTTATATCTATATTAGTTTGTTGTTTTTACTTTATGCCAGATATAAAAGGGTTTCATTTTTTTTTTTTTAAAGATTGGCCCTGAGCTAACATCTGTTGCCAATCTTCTTCTTTTTTTTTCTTCCTCTCCCCAAAGACCCCCGGTACATAATTGTATATTTTTACTTGTGGGTCCTTCTAGTTGTGGCATGTGGGACGCCACCTCAGCATGGCCTGATGAGTGGTGCTAGGTCCACGACCAGGATCTGAACCGATGAAACCTTGGGCCACCAAAGTTCAGCACATGAACTTAACCACTCGGCCACGGGGCCAGCCCAGGGTTTTATTTTTTCTTTCAATAATTCTGTTCTTCTTTTCCAAGATTTCTAAGTGGCTCTTTTATGTATATATGTTTGTTGTTGTTGTTTCTCTAATAATTTCTTTTTCTGTTTTAAAAATTTAAGGGTTTTCTTCATTTATTTGCCAGATATGCCATATATGCCAGAATCGCCTATAAAGTTAATTTTATTTGAAGCGAACTCCTATTCCAGATGTTGGTCTTGTTGGCTCGTCATTGGGCATCAGCTTTCTTCATGTGTTTTAGATTTTTATTTGCAGGGTCATTTTGGGTGAGAACTTTTGTTTCTGGTTCTCTGTGCCTTGTACCCTGTTCACTGATCAATGGTTCTATGCCCGACTCAGACCCCCACGCCCACCCAGGCTGGCCTCTTGTCTATCCCCATGGTTGGGGGCTGTTGTCCAGTAGTCCCATGGGGGTGGCCATCCATGGTGTCCATAACCCTCTCGTGTCCTCTCTTGGAAGCCCCGACCCACATAGCTGTCCACAGCTGCCCTGTGTCAGCTGCATCTCACCAGCAGGGCTGGGCTGACCCCTCCCCGGCTTCAGGCAAGGATGCTAGCTCAGTCCCTCCCTCACTCCTGACCTTCAGCTCCTGCTTGCAGTCCCAGATCTCCGCAGGGCTGTGGCTCCGCCCTTCTGCGCCCTACCCAGGCCACGAGAGTTTCAGACTCAGCTCTGGCTAATTTCACTTTTCAGATTTTATGTTTGGGTCAACATGAGCCTCCTGCACCTTCTTGCCTGTAAATCCCCACCTCCCTTTCCACTAAAGAGGTTCTGGGGAAGGAGGCGCTTGCCCAGAACCACATGTTGCTTAGCCAAGGGACAAGGGGCAGAACTTCCCATCTCCACTTCCAGAGCTCTCTTCGCTCTGCCGTGTGACTCCACGGCACTAAAAACAGGCTTTAAAATCACCGTGAAGTAAGTGGACAATCGCAAAAACTTCTATAAACTATCATGAAACTGCTTAGCAATAAACTGCTCAAAGCCAACCTTTTCTGTATTAGAAAAGGTAAAAATGTGTGTGTGTGTGAGTGTAGAAAAGTGACAAGAAGCTCCCTGAGATAACATGTCAGGGGCCTACTGGAAAATTGGGCCTAAGATTTTTTTAAAAAAAATCTTAATGGCTGTAAGTTGGGGAAATAATTTTGTAAAATCATAAGCAATTCTTGTGCACGAAAGTCAAGAATTCCTTTGGTCAACGATTTCGTTGTTCTGACCTCCCATGTGTATATAAGTGACGTACATTTGGCTGGTGGCAGGGAGAAGAGGAGAAGGTCAAGGCAGATGACCAAGCTGCTGGGACCTCAAGTTCAGGGTGTGTAGAGCTGGCTTCCACCAACTGGCAAGAGACAATTGTCAAACCCAGTCATTATTCAAAATCAAAGAATTTTAAAACCAAAGGTAATAGATACACAAACCACATCACTTCCTAATCATTTTAACACATTTCACTATTATTTATGATATTGAGGCTATTTATGCCAGTTGTCCCTGTATGGTGGAAATACTCCACGATGGTCTGTCCCACACAGCTCTTCCTGACACCGTGTTCAGTGACATTGTGTTGGCAGCTGGAAATAGGTCAAAGGTGGGAATATTTACACCTTGGATATTTGGCAAACTCTACAAGTCAGAGCTTTCCCCCTCCCCAACAGCCACTGTTAAAACACTGATCAGACCACCACAGCTTAAAGCTGTAGCTTTTTGGTTTTCCAGGTTAATGAGGCCTCGTCCCTCATGTCTGTGTCGTTTTGGTTGTAATAGGAGCTTAGCAATGTAGGCAACTACCCTTTTCTTGGAAGGTGAGTGTCTCAGGGTCTTAGGTAAACGGATGGACAAAAATCGTCCTTCAAAAAATACCCATTACAGACCCAGCCCCCACGGCCTAGTGGTCAAGTTCATCGTGCTCTGCTTTGGCAGCCTGGGTTCACTTCCCAGGCATGGACCTACACTACTCACCTGTAAGTGGCCATGCTGTGACAGTGGCTCACATAGAAAAAGAGGAAGATTGGCAGCAGATGTTAGCTCAGGGGGAATCTTCCTCAGCAAAAAAACAAAAGCAAAAAACCCACTACAAACAGAGGAGAAATAATTGGAAAAATTGATGTAAAAGGAAAATTGTTAGTCAATTTCTTAGAAACAAACTGCTAAGGTAAGGAAAAATACCATGGCTCGTAGAGAAAGAATACGACATTATTGACCATTCTGAGAACCAAGGTAGGATGTAAGGGACATTCACACTGACTGAGGAAACAAAGAAAGAAAAAGGTAGCTAGGGTTGCCTTTACTAACAAAAAACATTAGCAGCAAATTTCCTGTTCATACATGCGGGAATTGCTGAATAAATTACGGTGTTTACAGTTCAATGGGAGATCACGGGACAAATAAAATAATGGGGAAAATCTCTATGTCTTGCCACGGGATGCTTTCATGTTGGGGAAAAGGCATGTTGCTGGTATCATTCCCTATTTATTTAAAAGAAAACAAACTCCCTGACATAAACCATACACACACACATATGCTTATTTTATGCCTAACGAGAAAGCTCTTGTCTCACTCAGCTCTGGCTGCTTTAACAAAGTCCCAGGCTGCATGGCTTAAACAGTGGAAGTTTTCTTCTCACGGTTTTGGGGTCCACACCCAGTCTGACCATCTGAACGCTCTTTCTTGGTTTTTGCAATATGGATAGACTGAGAATTTTCCAGATCTTTAAGTTCTGGTTCCGTTTAGCTCAACAATTCCTTCTTTGATTCATTTCTCTCTTCTCGCGTTTTACTCTAAACCGTCAGGAGGGAGCAAGCTGCACCTTCCACACTTGGCTTAGAAGTCTCCTCAGCTAAATATCCAAGATCGTAGCTTACAAGTTCTGCCTTCCACAGACACTAGAATGTGGATGCAATTCAGCCAAGCTCTTTGCCTCTTTATAACAAGGTTCGCCCTTCCTCCAGTTTCCAGTAACATACTCCTCATCTCCATCTGAGACCTCACCAACATGGCCCCTACTGTCCATATTTCTACCAACATTCTATACGTGATGATTCGCGTTCTCTAAGAAGATGCAGGCTCTCTCCAGCTCTTTTTTCTTTCTGAGCTCTCACCAGAATCACCTTTAGCAGCCCCTTCACGGCAGTATTGGCTTATTCTAGCATCACCATCAAAACTCTTCCAGCCTTTATCCTTTACCCAGTTCAAAGCCGCTTGCACATTTTTAAGTATTAGTTACACAGCAGCATTTCACTTCTCGGAACCAATTTCTGCCTTAGTTAGCTCCAGCTGCTATCACAGAATAGCTGAGGCTGAGTGTTTTACCATTGACAGTGGTTCCTCACAGCTCTGGAGGTTGGGACGTCCCAGATCAGGATGCCTGCATCCCTGGGTTCTGGTGAGAGCCCTCCTGTGTTGACAGATGGCCATCTCCTTGCTGGGTCCTCGCATGGTGGAGGGAGAGGGAGAGAGAAGAAGCGAGCTCTCTGGAGTTTCTTCCTATAAGGGCGATAATCCCATAATGGAGGCTTCACCCTCACGACCTGATCAGCTCCCAGAGGCCCCACCTCCTACACCATCACGTTGCGGGTTAGGGTTTCACCATATGAGTTTCGGGGGACACAATTCAGTTCATAGTAGACATTTAACAAACTTGTAACACGTGTGTCTTGTCCGTATGTTGGAGGTTAAAGAAAGCTGTAAGTATTTTTTCATCTATCTTTATTTTGTTATAATAAGCATGTACAATTTATCTTATTTTTAAAGAGAGATTTTCCTTTTCCTTTCACTTTCCGAAAAGTTCAGTCCTAAAGGTATGAAGTGTGCCAGCAGGGCAGGCATCTACCCTGGTGGGGGGATGGGGCAGTGCCAGGGTTCAGAGGCAGGTGCTGTGGCCCGAGCAGAGGAAGGGTCGTCCACACGGAGGGGAGATGTGGCATGGGGTGTCGGAGCAGAGTGAAGTGCACCGTGGGGGGCTGACATCCGGTGCAGGTGCCTGAGCAGGATGAGGAGTGTGCCCACACAGCACTTCACGGTGCGGCTTATGTCCCGGCCAGTCCATCCTGCTCTCTGTGCCTCCAGTCTTCAGGATTAGTTTAAGGCTTGGAAGGAGATGATCTCAGCACACACTCAGTTTGTGTCTAGACCACTAAGAAAGACGTCCGGAGAGTTCTGTGTGTGTAAGAGCATGCAGGAGGAAGCCTGTGCTGGAGCGGCCCTGGACTCAGAAGGAACAAGACTGAGATCCGGCTGCCCCACCGGCTGTGCGCCCAGGACAAGCTTCAGCTCCTCTGGGCTGTAGTTTCCTCAGTTTCCTCATCTGTAAAATGCAGATATTAAGGGTGGCCAATGCATCCTGGTTTTAGCACTGAAAGTCCCACGTCCCAGGAACTCCTCTCCCCTCCTCCCCATCCCGGGAAAACCGGGACAGTTGGTCGCCCTAAATAATGCCCCCACCTCTAGGTCGTCCTAAAGAGTAAAGTGCACGAAGTAATCAAACAGCCGAGCAAGGCGCAAGCTCGTGGCAGGCACCTGATAAAAGGTGATCGTTGACTTCATAGGAGTGGAAACAGTGTACAGATGTCTTCTCCTTGGGAGAAGGTATGAGATATGACAATCTAGTGTACAAAACAGATCGGGGATTATCAACAAGCCAGTGTAAGTGGCTGATCAGAAGTGCATATTTGCACTTTACTTAACTCTGCAGGCCAGTGACAAGCTGAGGGGTGGCTGGACGCCTGCCGGCAGGGCCCGCTCCTGCCCCCTCCCCTCATGTGAGCCCCTCTGAGTCTGCTTCAAGTATGTGTGTGTGTGTGTGATTTATGTCATAGAGTTTGTTTTCTTTTAAATAAATAGGGAATAATACCAGCCACAAGACTTTTCTCCAACATGAAAGCATCCCGTGGCAAGACATAGAGATCTTCCCCATTATTTTATTTGTCCCATGATCTCCCATTGAACTGTAAACACCACAATTTATTCAGCAATGCCCTGATGTATGAACAGGAAATTTGCTGCTAATGTTTTTTGCTAGCAGCAAAAAATGCAGCAGCTGCTCATCCGCATAAATTCAGGGGTGCCGACATCCCAGGAGGGTGAACCGCACACCATCTGAGGTCAGAGTGTGCCAGGTGTTAGAGGGTGCAGGCCTGAGTGCTGTCTCCTCCTCTCCAGGTTGTGGGGAGCGTGAGCAGAAACAAGGCTGAGAGGAGAAACTGGGGTATTTTCTGCTATCAAATCTCACAACCGAGGCCATGAGAACCCGGGCACCTGGAGGAGCAGGGCCCCAGTGCTTAAGGAGTAGGCTCTCGAACGCTGGGCAAACCTGCCACCAGGAGAAGCTGTGGCCGCAGCTGAGAATTCAGACCAAAGAGGGGAAGTCACATAAAAACCAACAAGAAGGTACCTGGCTTTTACTCATTTTAAAATCCATCATCTATCCATCTAACATCTATCAATCTATCATCCATCAATCTATTATCTATCATGTATCCATCTATCTACCTACCTATCTATCTATCTATCTATCTATCTATCTATCTATCTATCTACCTACCTATCCATCCATCCATCCATCCATCCATCCATCCATCTATCCATCTATCATCTATCCATCTATCTATCCATTTATCTATCCATCCATCTATCTATCTATCTATCCATCCATTTATCTATCCATTTATCTATCTACCTATCCATCCATCTGTCTATCTATCTACCTACCTACCTACCTATCCGCCTATCTACCTATCATTTATCTATTTGTCTATCTATCAGTCTTTCTTTTTTTTTAAGATTTTATTTTTTCCTTTTTCTCCCCAAAGCCCCCCGGTACATAGTTGTGTATTCTTCGTTGTGGGTTCTTCTAGTTGTGGCATGTGGGACGCTGCCTCAGCGTGGTCTGATGAGCAGTGCCATGTCCGCGCCCAGGATTCGAACTAACGAAACACTGGGTCACCTGCAGCGGAGCGCGCGAACTTAACCACTCGGCCACGGGGCCAGCCCCTATCTATCAGTCTTTCATCCATTCATTCATAAAGATGTCCTAAATGTGGTTTCTTCATGTGAGTTGAGCTCACTTATATTAATAACAAGATCTGTTTTTTATTTGAAAAGCAGGAGAGGTTTGCAGTGGATTTCAGTGGAGATCTGTCCTCTGCAGGGGTCAGGGAACTAGCCAGCACTTCCCACATGCAGCTCCAGGCCCAGCACACGTGGCTCTGCTGGAGAACCGAGTCATAGGTCATGTGAACGCTTTTAGGTCAACAGTCCGCCATCTTGGTCCTGAGCTGGGCTGTGCCAAAGCAAACTCTTTCAATGGGGCATCATGAATATTGAAATCTCCATTATCTGAAGGTCCTCCACTATCCCAGGATTCACAGTGGACACTTGAGCCCTGTGGATACCTGCTTGCATCCTAGGAACCACCTCGGGAGAAATTCACAGACACATTGAAACCTATTGAGAGGGTAGCTGCAGATGAAAAATGTTTTAAAATGACAATAGTAGAATTTTAGCATTTTATAGAGAAAACATCTTTCAAACTATGTTGTAAATCAATCAATAAAATACTATTTTACTTCCCCAAATATATTAATATATGACTTTGAAGAGATATAACATAGGATAAAATTACAGTGAAATTCAGGTGCAATGCTCAGCGGCTACAAATGTATGATGTGGCTGCATTTTTCCAGACACTGAAGTAAGAAACACACAACTTTCAATAGCAGAGGTTTCAGCAATCCAGGATGCACTTCATTTTACGTACAGAAAAGCAATACCTTTCCCCCGGAACCTGACCACTTCCTTCTCCCCTATGCTGCATAGACATCATTCCATATAGAACGTTTTCAGATTTATGTGCCCAGCTGTAGAATCCTTGACAAAGAATGCTTCTATTATGGACTTCTGAAAATTATCCAAGTGTCCACTTGCACATAAGAGCACGTCTTTCTCTGGGGAATGCTAAAAATATGGCAGGTACTGACTTTCCCAGTGAGGGGCGGCCATACCCACTGTCCCTGCCCCTTCCCTTGGCAGACATCACTAATCGATCAGAGCCCTGGGTCTTGCTGAGTCTGGACTCTGCCTGACAGGGATGAAGGCAATGACAGGCTTACTGATTGATCCAACTCAGCCCACGAGATGAACCCTAACTGCCCCTCTCTGGGGTAGAGGCTTTGTCCTGATGGGGAGCTCTGCTGACTTCACTCCATCTGCCCCTGCTCGTGTGGGAGGTTGCAAACGTCAGCACAGCACTCAAGGCTTCCCCTTCAGAAATTACTATACCAACTGGTATCCTTTATGTTCGAAAGGCTGCCTCGGTCTGGGACTCAGCTGTTCCCATCTCTTCCTCCCCCGCTGCACCTCCCTGGCCCAGGAGTTGCCATCATAGCCCTGACCAGCCCCTGGGTAATGCTGGGCCATGGTGGCCCCCACACACTAACCCACACCTGGACCCAGGTGGGTGCCCCAGGACCTGTGTCGCTGAAGACTGATCTTGTACAAGGGGGAAGACGGAGCTGTACCCCACCTCCTGGAGGAAGGAGGCTGAATTTGGGATATTTTCTGACAAATGCAGCGTTGTAGAGCTCTCTATACTGGGTTCCACAATTTAGTGCCGTGAAGAATTGCAGTAATGCAATTTATCCACAAATGAAACAAAAACAGGCTTTTACAGGCTGGCCTGGGAACCTAACCCCTGCGTCTGTGGGAAAAGGCATTCTAAATTCTAAACAATAAGCTGGAGAAAGGGCTGGCACGCCCTGCACAGGGGCTGCCAACTCTCCGGATGTGGCGTGTCCTCCGAGTACCGGGGCTGGGCACCGAGGTGGAGCCGATGCTGCTGCAGCCATGAGCCGTGCATCCTTCACTCCGAGCGGTGCGGGGGCTGAGTGAGGGAGCCGAGCTTCAAGAGTCCTTTATCCAGTGCTCCGTCAGGGTTTTGTAAAGAGATTTTAATAGGCAAAGTCTTTAAGTTGGGATTTCTATGATTCCAAAAGATAAAGCCTTTGGAAGTTGATGCCCTAATAACAAGGGCACATTTGCATCCTGGGTCCTGTGTGACTTACAGAGCACGCCTGGCTGACGGCAAGGCTGAAACCGAATCACACTATTTATTCCCCCGGCTGCCCTCCAGCTCTGCTCTGTTGCAATAGGACTGCTTACTGTCTTGATGGAATTTTCTTAGATCCTCAGTGGTCAAGGTTGGTTCTCTCAGGTTCTAGACGTTAGGTGATGTTTCTGTGGCCCTGTCCACAAGCTGCTCCACCCTCGATGTCACCTTGCATAACTCTCTCCACTCAGCTTGCCTTTCCACTGTCATCGCCGGGAGACCTGATTGTGACAAACACCTGTCCACATTTGATGGTGACCGTGTGGAGATTTGCAGCACATTAGATGAGGAACACTTACGTAGACCCCCAGCCTCCTGGCATTTCTGCCTTCAAAGTCCTCTGACCTCAGAGGACGTACTTGCCAGGTTCGCTGCTGTCTGTCTTCTTGGCTTCAGGGTTGCACAAACAGTCATTCTGATAGCCACTGGGACTGTCCCAGCCATGTGAGCAGGACCTAGGCTGTCTTATGAGCAGATTTGAGGAATGGCCAACAGCTTTGTGATTTATATCGAATTGCATGTATATATGTATGTATGCATTTCAATCCCAACTGTGTTAGATATTCTTATGTGGTTTTCCAGTTTCCATGTTCTGAAATTGTTCAATAGATAGGGGTGGCTGTCAGAATCTGCCGCTGTCACCTGGGCACATCTTCGAATCCCTCTTCCCGTGTTGGGGAAGAAAATGCTCTGCTCCCAACATTCTAGGTCTTTTCTTTGGTGGCTGCTCTGCTTCTCAAGGCCATTTAACCTTTGCCATATCAAGAAAATATTTGGGGACAGTTTTTTGGAAGAGCAAATGAGGCAGTGACTTGAGCTCATGCTTGACTTCTCATTTCTTATCCTGTGCTTCATCGGGAAAAGAAGAGCCACCTCATGTCCTTATGGGTCTCAAACCATCCTTATCTCCTCGAGGGTCTGAGCCTGTATGCCACAATCTTGCCCCATAGTGGCCTCGGAGCACACAGCCACGTAGGACAGCCACGGAGGGCCCGGGCAGCTGGACAGACTTAGACCAACAGGCCAGGTTAGGAAAGAAGATCCGCCACTTCCAGCAGAGGCACAAAGCCACCAGGGGTGTGAATGGGGGACTGGCGAAGGGTTGTGAGAGAGATGCGGGGGGCACATGGCCCTCTGCCTGAGCCACCTCCAGGCTTACTCACTCCTTTTCCTGTGATGTCTTTGCCGTCCAGCCGTCCAGCCCCTGCACCCAAGACACATCCAACGTGACCAGGTCTCCTGTCCCTTGCCTTGTCCAGGAACCAGGTGAGACTTCATGGTGACACCATATCCACAGGAAGATAGAAGTGCTGCAGGTGCTTCGAGAAGCTGGTTACAAATGCACAGTCCTTGACCCACTGATCAGCTGTGGGGTGGAGTGTCTGACAAGCTCCCTGGTCGTTCCTCTGCACAGTCAAGCTTAGGCATAGCGCATCAGTTCTCAATTTTCTATTCCTATTTGAATCATCTGGGAAGCTGTTCGAACTCCTGATGCCCGGATCTTTCCCCATCAAAATCTCTGGGAGGTCCTGGCTTGCAGACTTCAATATAGGGCATAAGGAGGGGTGTGGAGTAAGTTCATCAGACAAGGGCAGAGGGAGAGTGTCAGGAGCTGGAGACCCGCCTGGAGCCAGGTCACCAGGGAAAGGATGGGAAGGAGGGTGGCTGGCTTGAAAAGATGGCCATTAGCACAGGTGGGGCTGGAAAGGCATGTGTCCATCATCCCTGATTGCTGAGATGACGAAGCAAAGGGAAGAAGGTGAAATCTAGCCTCAGCAGTTTCTCTCTGTGCTCCCCCAGCCCTGTGAAGCCCCGATGTTTGCGTGATTCTGTCGTGGGCTCGCAGGTGCCTGTGCTCAGCTGTCGCACTGGAAGGAACTCCGGTACACCCAGAGCAGGGCAGTCGGAGACCATATCCAGGGAGGGGTGGGTGAAGGGGCCAGGATTGTTCAGGTTGGAGGCCTGAAGGGCAGTGTGGGGACAGCGGGGTGCTGGTGCACGGCCAGGAGGGACTCAGGGTGGTGGGGGATGAGGTTGGCTGGGTAAGGTGGGGCCAGAAAGGCTCCAGGGACATTAGACATCGCAAAGCACACCCTAGCCGGCCCCGGGTCCAGAGGCCCAGCTGCACAGCTCTCACAGCCTGGGTTCTAGGTCTATCCTTGGTTGGCATCGAGTTTTCCCATTGAGTCCCCTCCCAGGCGCTCCAGCTGGCTGCCCCAGCAGCGCCTGCAGTTTCTCACATGGTTAAGAGTTGCCCACTGGATACAATTGAAGTAGTGAAGTGTCTACATTGTGTCAAATTCTACATTGTGCAGCAATTGAGACTGATAAGAAACACTCTCAAGTTCTTCCATGGAGGTATTTACCATGGGAATCTCAGTGCAACATGGGGGCTTGTCTGCAACCAACCGCAAACCTTCACAGATTCTCTGAAATCCTCCATCCACAGAAGCAGACAAAAACCCCAGGGAGCCGGTGATGGTATTCGTAAGTTACCTTTGCTTTTAAGAGAATAGAGTTTGTAATGCACAACATGCGATTTTAATGAAATTGCCATTAAGGTCAATGTTACGACGTTTTTTTAAAAATAAAGAACGTTTTAGTCAAATTGTGGGTTGTAATTGGGTGAGTTGGCAAGCCTCAATGTGGACGGGCCAATTCAAGGAAAATGATGAAAACGATTAGTTATAGACCTGGTATTGCCCAAGAAAGCTTCCCAAATTGTTCCTAGGAATGGAAAGATGCCTCCTGACGTCCAGCGGCAACATTGTTTGGGTTATGGCATTGGGGTTATTACTAAGGGTGGATTGCAAGCTTCATCTCCTACTTGGTTCCTGAGAGGGCAGAAACAGGGCCCCAAAACACACCAACCCAAACAGCCACAAGCTGTAGGTGAGACATTACGTGACAGTAGGGGTGACAGAAGTGAGGAGACAGGCTTCATTTCATCTCCTCTGTCGAAATGGCTCTCATGGTTAGAGGTCAAACTTCAAAGAATGACCCAGAGAATAGAGAGCAGTCATGACTTCAACATCACTGTGATAAATACGTTAAAAATAGAGTAAAAGATAGACAAAATGGATGCAGATAGGGAGCGTTTCAGTGGAGAACTGGAATCTACAAAAATCATCAAAGGGACATTCTAGAAGCACAAATAAATAAAAGGAGGGTGTTTCAGAGGGTTTTAACTGAAGCTTGGATGCAGCAGTACACAGAAAAGTAAGTCTGAAGAAGATCAATAGAAAATATTCAAAATGAATCACAGAGAGGAAAAAACAGTAAAAATGGTAAAAAAAAAAAAAAAGTAAGACATGTAGGAAGGACATGATCAATATCAACACAGACGTAACAGGATTCCCGGAAAAAGACAAGAGAGAGGAAGGGAGAGGGAGATAAGCAATATTTTAAGAAATAATAGCCAAATATTTTCTAAGTTGTGAAAGATAACAAGAAAAAAAAATGCAATCTGTGAAGACAGACCTGACTGTTTTGGATCTGAGATTCAGTACTTGCTGTGTGACCTCAGGCAAGTTTCAAAACCTCTCTGTGCCTTAGTTCCCCATTGTGGATAATTTAGGGACTGGGCCACAGCCTTGTGATGAGGATTAAGTGAGTGAAGGGATAGAAAGCTCAAAGCACTGTGCCGCGCACCTGCTTCAGCCTCTGTGGCTCATAGTCCCGAAGCTGCGAGATCTCAGGTGCTTCACCAGCTTCTCGGCCCCCACTTGTAGCAGCAATCACGGGCTAGACCCATCATGACATGATGTTATGCAAGTTATTCTAGACTTTCCACTAGGAAAAGCTCCCTTTACCCTCAACTATTACCCTATAGACTCCGACGAATTTCAGGGTTTTGCTGTAATTGTTTTCAGTGTGTGTTATAAAAAACAAATTCCACCATGTTCACGAATGCAAAATCTATCATCTGACCCAAAGTGGGAAATAACTAGATTTCACCCTTGGCCAGCCTGTGCACAGACAGGTAGTGGGTGCTACTCCAGGTCACTCACCTTTGAGGGAGCGGAGTGCCCGCTAGTAACCTCTCTCGCTTCCTCTTTGCTGCGGGAACAATTACATTGGGCAATACTATGACACAGATGATTGCATCACGCCTATTTTAAAACAATTCTCCCTGTAGCATAAAACAGAAACTGAATCATTGCTTGTGGTTTGGGGGTTGTCACATGTCTGCGGTGGTGAAAACTGAAATTCTGTCCTACCTGGGGCAGGGGCTTCTCCCCTTGATTAATTGCAAAATAAATATGCTCCCCTGCCGGGGCGGGGGTGGGGGGGGGGGTCTGCTTTGCAGAGAAGGGCTCCCTGGCAAGTGTTCACACCTAGGCTTGTGGGTAAGTCACTGACAAAGTGCTTTTTAGTAAAAATATATATATTTTTAATGTAAATGTATGGAGTAGATGAAACTAATGAGTTGTAGGTCAAAGAAAATATCGTGTCTCTTAGCATAGGCAGGAAACAATAATTTGTGATTTAAACTGTGATGTAAGGGGTCTGTGGCTTAATCAGTCAGTCAACAAGTATTGGAGAGCTGCCCAAGAGGCGGGCATCTATCTGTGACATGTAGGGGATCCGTAGGACGAGGCAGACCCTCTCTGTGCTCAGGGCCCAGAGACCAGGGAGGGAAACACAATGAGTCTGTAGGCTTGGATGGGTTGAGTGTCAAGGAAAAGCAAGATGCCGCCTTCATATTTTTTCCAGGTTTACTGAGATATAACTGACGCGTAACATTGTGTTAGTCCAAAGTGTATGTCAGAATGATTTGACATATGTTCATGTTGCAAAACGATCACCACAGTAAGTTAACATCAACCACTTTACATAGTTACCAATTCTTTTCTCTCTCCATGAGAACTTTTAAGTCCTACTCTCTTAGCAACTTTCAAGTATACATAACAGCATAGTAACCACAGTCCCCAGGCTGTACGGGACGTCCCCAGGACTTATTTATCTCACAGCTACAAGTTTTTGTCTTTGACCACCATATTGGTGCCTTAGTATTTAATATTGAAATGTTGTTGCTCTGAGGTTGGTGCCTAGGAGTTCCTTTGCACATTTTTCCTTGCAGAATGTCCCACACAATAGTTCGTCACAAGGAGCAAAGAGGAGTAAAGCCATCTGGGGAGATGGTGAACAGTGAACACAGTGGGGGTTGTCAGAGGCAGGTTGTGTCTCAGGATGTGGAAGAAAACGTAAGATGCGCACAAGCCTCCCTCTCTCCTGTCTTCTCGGCTCCCGGGCGCCTTAACTGCTCCATCTCACCCAACCGTCGCCACGGTACTCTTCTTATTGCCACTTTACTGATGAAGACTGAGGTTTTGAAGGGTTGGGAACCAGCCCAGCACCACAGATGGCTAGTGGTGGGGCTGGCATCCCACCTACCACGGTCTGCCTGCAGATGCCTGGGTGTGCGTGCACGCACGTGTGCACGCACACCAGTTCTAGTAAGAAGGAAAAGTGTCGTTCCCTGCATTGACCTTCTCAAGTTGACAGTTGACAGAGGATGGTCACAAACTCTCCCCCGGCCTGCAGGTGAGTTGTCTGGCTCCAGGTGACCTGGCGATCTCTGCGTCCATGTCTTCTTCCTGCTGACCCCAGAGTTCCTCCACTTACTTCCTCGCTCCCCACACTCCATGTGATGTCTACTCTCTGCCACAGGGTTGGTCCGAGGCCACCTCATCCAAAGTGGCCTCACTCAGGACTGTCCTGTAACTTAAAAAAAATTAACCTTAGTATTTTGATTTAGTTGCAGTTATAAGAAAGAACACAGAGAGATCCCATGAGGACTTTACCTAGTTTCCTTCAGTGGTAACATCTTGCAGAACTCCAGTACGATATCACAGTGTCAACTGACATCGATACAGCCCAGATACAGGACACTCCACCCCCACAGGAACCCTCCTGCTGCTATCCGATAGACACACCCACTTTCCTTCCACTCCATCCCCTCCTTAACCTCTGACAATCGTGAACCTGTCCCCCATTTGTATAATTTTGTCATTTCAAGCATGTTATATAAATGGAATTATACAATATATAACCTCTTGGGATTGGCTTTTTCCAGGAGAATTCCCTGTCAATCCATTCAGTTTGTTGTGTCAACAGTTAGTCCTTTTCGTTGCTGCGTAGTATTCCATGGTGCAGATGGAGCACAGCTTGGTTAACTATTTGCCTGTTGAAGGACATCCGGGTTGTTTGCAGGTTTTGGCTACTCCACGTAAAACTGCTGTAACATTCGCGTGTGGGTTTTTGTGTGGGTGTAAGTTTTATTTCTCTGGGATGATGTCCAGGAGTGCAAATGCTGGGTGGAATGGTAGCTGCATCTTCAGTTTAAGAAACTGCCAGACTGTTTTTCCAAGTGGCTGTGCCTTTTACACTCCACCCCCAATGTACGAGTGATCCAGTTTATGTACATCCTCCAATTTCGTGGAGTTGCCCTATTTTTTCTGTTAGCCATTCTGACAGGTGTGTGGTACCATATAACTGTGATTTTAATTTGCGTTTCTCTGATGGCTAATGATGTTGAATTTCTGTTTATGTGCTTATTTGATATCTGTGTATCTTCTTCAGGGAAATGTCTGTTCATTCTTTTGCCCATTTTCTAACTGGATTGTTTGATTTTTTTTAACTGTTGAGTTTTGAGAGCTCTTTATACAATCTAAGTACTAGTTCTTTGTTGAATATGAGGTTTACAAGCATTTTCTCCCAGTCTGTAGCTTGTCTTTTCATCTTTTTAACAGAGTCTTTCTCAGAGTCAAGGTTTTTAATTTTAATGTAGTTCAATTTATTGTTTTCATTTTATGGATCATGCTTCTGGGGTTTAAGTACTCTTTGGCTGGCCTTGGATCCCAAAGATTTTCTGCTATTTTTTTCCTAAAAGATTTACTGTTTTACATTTAAATCTGTGAGTTAATTTTTGCGTAAGATGTGAGCCTTAAGCCCAGGTTTGTTTTTTTTTCCTGTCTATGGATGTCCAATTGCTTCAGCACCATTTGTTGAAAAAGGTCTTTCCTGCATCGAAGTGCTTTGTACCTATGTCAAAAATCAGTTTGGCATATTTGCATGGGTATAAATCCAGATTTTCCATTCTATTCCATTGATCTTTGTGTCTATCCCTTTGCCAATACGCAATAGTCCTGACTACCATAGCTATAATTAGCCTTGAAATCAGGGAGATCAATTTCCCTACTTTATTCTTCTTTCATAAAACTGTTTTAACTATTCTAATTCCTTTGCTTTCCAAAACTTTTAGACTAATATTGCTTATGTCCACAAAAAAGTCTTGCTGGGATTTTAATAGGAATGGCGTCAAACCTGTATAGAAACCTGGGGAGAATGGGCATCTTTGCTACGTTCATTCTCCCAATGCACAAGTATGATGTCTCCATTTTTAAAGATGTTCTTTGATTTCTTCCATCAGCATTTTGTAGTTTTTATTATACAATTATTGTACATGTTTCTCTTGGGTTTATACCCAAGTGATTACTTTTGTTTGAGCAATTATAAATGATATAGTATTTTTAACCTCAGTGTTCATATGTTCATTGCTAGAATATACATATAAAATTTATTTTTGTATGTTTACCTTATATCCTGCAACTTTGCTGAACTCACTTATTGTTCTTGGAGTGTTTTTGTTGATTCCTTGGGATTTCCTATGAAGATAATTATGTCATTTGCAGATAGAGACAGGTTAATTTTTTCCTCTCCAATCTTTATGCCTTTTATTTCTTTCTGCCTTATCACACTGACTAGAATTTCCAGCACTGTGTTGAATAAGAGTGCTGAAAACAAACATCCTTCCATTATTCTTGATCTTAAGGGGAAAGCATTTGGTCTTTTACCATTAATTATAATGTTAGCTGTAGGTTCCTTGTGGATGTTCTTTATCAAGCTGAGCAAGTTGCCCTCTATTTCTATTTTTCTGATAGATTTTTTTATGATGATGGGTTTAAATTTTGCCAAGTGCTTTTTCTGCATCAGTTGACATGATTATGTGATTTTTCTTCTTTGGTCTATTAATATGATGAACTACACTGACTGACTTTCAAATATTGAACCAGCTTTGCATGCCTGGGATAAATCCCACTTGAACATAGTGTGTAAGTTTTAAAATGTATTACTGAATTCTATTTGTTAATATTTTGTTAAATATTTTTGCATCTACGTTTATGAGGGATATTGGTCTGTAGTTTCCTTTTTTTCACACTATGTTTGTTTGACATCCGGGTAATATTAGCCAAGTAAAATGAATTGGGAAGTATTCCCTCCTAAACCATTTGGGCCTGGGGAGTTTTTTACTTGGAGTTTTAAAATTATGAACTCAATTTCCTTAATAGTTATAGAACTCTTCAAATAACCTATTTTGTATTTGGTGAGTTGTACTTTTTGAGGAATTGGTCCATTTCACCTAAGTTGTCAAAATTTTGTGTAGACTTGTTTGCAGTGTTCCCTTATTGTCGTTTGGATGTTTGTGGGACCTGTAATGATTATCTCCTGCTCCACCTTTAGTATTGGTCATTTGTGTCCTCTATCTTTTTTCTGTCAGTCTTGTTAGAGGCTTGTCAATTCTATTGATTATTTCTAGGAACCAGCTTTGTGTTTCACTGATTTTCTTTATTGTTCTTCTTCTTTTAATTTCACTGATTTCTGCTCTTATGTTATTTTCTCTAGTTTTATTTAGCTCTTCTTTTTCTGCATTCCTGAGGTAGGAGTTTAGATTGTTGATTTGAGACTTCACTTCATCTCCAATTTCTATGCATTTAGTGCTATAAATTTCCCTCTCCACACTGCTGTAGCTGGGTCCCACAAATTTTGATTAGAAAATGGAACTTTTATTTTAGTTCCATTAACTGTATTTTGTATTGCCCTTAAGACTCCCTCTTTGACTCATGGATTATTTAGAAGTGTGTTGTTTGGATTCCAAGTGTTTCTTTCCTTTCTTTTACTGATTTCTAGTTTGATTCCGTTTGGATCAGAGAATACACTTTGTACAATTTTAATTCTTTTAAATTCATCGGGTTTAAAAAGGTTTGTTTTATGGCCCAGGATGTGGTCTATCTTGGTCTACGTCCCATGAACATTTGAAAAGAATGTGTATTCTCCTGTCGCTGGATCGAGTGATCTATAAATATTGATTAGATCCTGTTGGTCAGTGGTGGTGTTGAGTTCTTCTGTGTTTTTGCTGGTTTTCTGTCTAGTCGTTCTAACAATTATTAAGAGAGAGTTGTTGAAGCATCCAGCTGTAATTGTAGGGTTATCTATTTCTCCTTTTAGTTCTATCAGTTTTTGCTTCATATATTTTGCAGATTTGTTGTTTGGTTAATACACATTTAGGATTGCTGCCTTCATGGAGAATTGGCCCTTTTATCATTATATAATGTCCCTTTCCACCTCTAGTAATTTTCTTTGCCTGAATTCTACTTTATTTAGTATTAATATAGCCATCCCTGATTTCTTTTTGTTAATGTTTGCATGATACATCATTTCCATCTTTTTACCTTTAGGCTGCCTATATCTTTATGTTTGAAGCGAATTTCTTGTAGACAGTGTATATTTGGGACATGTTTTCAATCCACTGGGCAAATCTCTGTTTTTTAACTGGCATAGTCCATTTACATTTAATGTAAGTATTGACAGGTTGAGCTTAAGTATGCATTTCATTTTTTTTGTTTTCTCTGTATTTTCTGTTTTTCATTTCCCTGATTTCTTTTTTCTGCCTTGCTAGGAGTTACTTGAACATTTTTTAGAATTCCATTTTGATTTATCTATAGTGTTTTTGAGTATATCTCTTTGTATAGCTTTTTTAGTGGTTTCTCTGGGTATTTTATTACACTTACATGAGTTATTGTCCTACTGGTATCATAGTTTTATAAGCTTGAGTGCATGTAGAAACTTTCCCTCCCTTTGCATCTCTTCACCCTCCTTTGTTTATAATATAATTGCCTTAAATATTTACTCTACATACTTTCAGAAGCACATCAGATAGTATTACAATTTTTGCTTTAATAATTAATTGTGTTTGATAAAACACAATTTGGAAAACTCAGAAGCAGAAGGAAAGTCTATTTCATTTACTCATTTTTACTTATAGTGTTCTTTCTTCCTTCCTGATATGCAAAGTGTCCTTCTACCATTTTCTTTATGTTTAGAGAACTTCCTTCAGCCATTCTTTTAGAGTATGTCTATTGATAACAAATTCTCTTAGTTTTTCTTCACCTGAGAGTTGATTTTCCCTTCATTCCTGGATGGGGTTGGCAGATTTTTCCTTCAGCAAGAGAAAAAGTGTTGCGCCAATTCTTTCTGGCCTCTATGGAAATCTGCTGTCATTTGAATCGCTTTTCCTCTTCAGGGAAGATGGCGTGTCTCTCACTGCCTTCAACATCCCTTCTTTGCCTTTCATTTTCAGAATTTCGAATATGGTGTATCTTGTTGTAGATTTCTTTGGCTTTATCCTGTTTGGAGTTTGCTCAACTTCTTGAATCTGTAGATTTCTGTCTTTTGCCAGATTTAGGAAGTTTTTAGTCATTATTTTCTTGAGTACTTTTTCAGCCTCCCAGCCCCCTTCTGAGACTATTAGAGCTTCCTTTAGATATTTTGTGACAGTCCCACAGGTCCTTCAGGCTCTGCTCATCTTTTGTCCAGCCTGTTTTCTCTCTGTTATTCAGATTGCATAATTTCTCTTGTTCTGTTTTCCAGTTCACTGATTCTTTCCTTTCTCCCCTCCATTCTGCCGTTGAGCCCATCTGCTGAGTTTTTTATTTTGGTTATCGTACTTTTCAGTTCTAGAATTTCCATTTTATTCTTCTTTATAGCTTCTATTTCTTCACCGAGACTTCCTATATTTTCATTTGTTTCAAGCATGTTCATAATTGCTCCCTGAAGTGTTTTTATGAAGGCTGCCTTTGAATCTTTGTTAGGTCATTGTGACATCTTTGTCATCTCAGGGTTGGCATCTACCAAGTCCTTTTTTTAAAAATCTGGATTGCATTTTCTTGGTTCTTGGATGATGGATGATTTTTGATGGAAACCTGGACATTTTTGGTATTATGTTACGAGACTGTCCATCTTCTTTAAGCCTTCTGTTATAGCTGGCTTCCTCTGACAGCCCTCAGGCAGGGGAAGTGGGAGGGGCAGGCCTCATTCCTGCCAGCTGAGGGTAGAAGTCCAGGTTCCCTGTTCAGCCTTTGTTGACATCCAAGGGAGGGGCTCCTCGTTACTGCTGGGAAGGGTTGGAGTTCTGGTTCCCCACTGGGCCACCACACACACCTTGCTGGCTGGGAGAGATAGGAAACCTCATCATTGCTCCTCACATGATCTCCAAAGGCACCATGGTTTGGGGGGAGTGTAGTGCCCTTGTTACCACCGGGTGCTGGTGAAATTCCTGCCTCTACTGGAACTCCTCTGCCACCACTCCCGTGAGGAAGGGAGGGGCTCCTCATTACTGCCTATGGGGGATGCCAGCCTCTCTGTTTGGCCTTCTCTGCCGCCATTTTGACTGGGGATGAGGGTAGGTTTGGGTGCCTCATTACAACCTGGGGAGGGTGGAAATCTAGGCTCTCTGCTCATCTTTGCTGGTGTGTGTGGGAGAGGGGGCACAGTTTATTGTGTGGTGTTTGGCTGGAATATAACAGCCATTGTCTAAGTCTTTCTGTATTGCCAGGTTGCTCCTTTGGCTAGAGAGAGCATTCTTCCTTTGGGGCATTTTTGGTTCGTTTGTGCCCATCAGCATTTCCAGCTTGTTGGCTTCTTCAGCGGAAAGTCTGGGATATATGGGACAAAAAGAAAACCCAGGGACCTCACCACAGTGACAAGAGATTTTCACATATTGAGGTATACGGGGTAACTATTTGGGTTCAAAACTGATTCCACTTGAACTAAAGAAGTCTGACCTATGCCCTATCAAACATGCGCTGTACACCTGCTTATCCATTAAAGTGAAGAACGAGCTCTCTTCAGATAAGGATGCATACTTCCCCTCCTACTACGCCCTATTGGTAACGGCCATATTAGTCCCTTTCCAGACATCAGGGTCATGTTGACCTGCTAATTTGCAACTGCTTATCTCTTTGAATCTTTGATGAATATGTATCCTGGGCGTGTTTAATACATGTTCTTTGTTCTAAATAGATATAAGACTGTACCGAAAGCCATGCTTCTCCGGAGCCCTTTCTAAAGCCTTCCCAGATTATAATCCTCACTCTGGCTCAAGTCAAACTCACCCGACCTCTCTTATCTATAGAATGGTTGGTTATTTTGCCTCCACCACAGTGTGGTGTGTGGTTCCTTGGGTCCCGAGGTCCCTGGCTAGCCTGCCTTGTCCCCTCCATCCCTCAGAGCCTCCTCCTGTTTGTTTTGTATCAAGTGCAGAGTTCGCAGTTGTGCATAGGGGAGAAATAGAGAAAAGCGCGTCTTCTCCATCTCCCCCCTAGCCTGGCCTGTGACTTCTAACAGATTGAACTTGGGCTTCTTGTGGATCTCTCTCCCTGTTTGAAAACGATTTGGGCTATTTGCCAGCTGTGGAAAAGTAAAAAAGGTGCTCAGTGGGAGTGAGGAGCCCTGGGTCCTCGCCTGGGCGTGGTAGCCCTAGGTAGTCTCAAACATCTCCTTATTTGCATGTGGCAGGATAATTTACTGAGATAATTTCTGATTAATTTCCCTGCCCTAGCTATTTTCCCCTCCCCTCCTTTAAAAAGTAGCCAAGTCTTTCTTTTTTTTTTTTTTTAACTTGAATTGTTTATCTCTGGCCTTGGGGACTTCTGTGTTGCAGGGCCCTTCCCAGAAGTTTCCAGGCATGCAGAAGATAATTCCCCTGATCAGACTTTTGCTTTCACAAGCCAGGGCTCAACACGGTGACTGCCGAGGGGCAGGGGAGGGGAGGTGATGGAGAGCTGGGGCTCTGCAGGGGAGAGGCAAGAGGCTCAGGAACAATTTCCCAGGTCTTGGGGAGGGGACAGGAGGGGTTTACAGATCCCAGGAGGGCTCAGGTGTCTACGGGAGGTAAGAGGACTTCTTCTGGGGTTTCCAGGGTGCTGAGCACGTTCGACCTGAGCTGTGGCCTTGGTGCCACAGAGAGTCCATCTGGGCCCAGCTGACACAGCCGGGAGGCACTGCCTTGCACGGCCCAGAGGCAGATGGTCTGACTGATAGAAAGAACACCTGGGGCTGGGGCGGTGTTCCAGTAACGGCACCTGCCCTCCTCCCCTGCAGGGGCACTCTGAGCGTTACACGGGTAATACTCATTACGGCACTTTCCAGACCATTAGAGGTTGTTCAAACACAACTCATGCTTTATGTCAAGTACCCACTCTGGCTGGATGCCATGCTAAGAGTGATGTTGGAGGCAAAGAAATATAAGAGAGACGCTGGAATTTATGATCTCTTTGGGGAGATAAGGCATGACCAGGGTGAATAGGGGCTAAGGCAATAAAGGGGTCCAGGGTTGACCTATAAACTATTTGCAAGGATTTTCCTATAAACTAGCTTTAGGCCCCTGACTTTTAACAACCTTGTCAGACTCTCCTAATCAGGACTTTTTAGGCTGCAAGTGACTGAAACCTAATTCATACTGGTTCGAGGTCAGAGGGAGAGTACTGGGTCTCATAATAGAGAATAAATACTAAAGATGACCAACATTTATTTCTCAGACAGACACTAGGAGCCAGACGTGATTTTTAGAAATGGATTTGTTTAATCCTCACAACAATCCTGAGATGGCCACAACTGCCACCCGCTTTAGAACTGAGGTCATGGAAGCACTGAGAGGGATGAACGTGTTCAGGGAGCGGGCCACCAGGCTCTAGGGCCCAGCGCCCACCACCATGCCGCCCAGCCTCTTGGAAAGGGCTCTGTCACTTTCTCCATCTCTCAGCTCTGCCTCCCTGGGAGCATCCACTTCATTCTCAGCTAGACACTCTCCTTAGGCAAGAAAGACGGCCACTGTACATAGCTATCAACCCCCAAAGGGAAAGAAACCATCTCCTTGTCAGGGCACACGCAAGTCCCGAGGAGAACTCTAAGCGCCCCATTGGGTTCGTAAATGCTTTCCAGAGCAACTGCAGTGGCCGAGGGATGGGATGTTCTGACGGGCTCCAGGTAGAGGTTGTGCTCTAGGATTGATGACATGGAGTCAGGGAGGGGATCGCCTCAGTGGAAAAGTGGGGTGCACAGTGGCCCACAGACTACCAGTAATTTCCCAGCTGGGACCTTCGATGGGGTGATGGAAGGTTTTTACTTATGTGTGGGAAGGAGGCCTCTAGCAAGTTTCCAAGGTCTGTCTCTGAGACTTGTGTCCTAAGCTTCAGTTTTGAAGGTCATCTCATTGCCAGATGTTACTTCCTCTTTCTTCATTTGTAGAAATTGTTTTCCAGGTCTTTCCCACCACTCTTTGTTCCATGCTAATGAAAGAAAACAGAACCAATCTGTTTGCAATACTTAACTGGCCTCTTCCTAAGTTAGTTTATGAAATACTTACACGCACTTTTCTTTCTCTGAAAAATGTCCCCATTAATCTGGTCTTTCCATCTCAGCCTTCTGGGCACCTTCTCTCTCCCCCCCTCCTCCCTGCACGCACTCCCAGCTCATGGCCCCTCCTCCGCCCCCACCTCCTGGCAGGCTGGGAGGAGGGGCTCCTCTCTGGAGCTGGATGGCTCCCAGAGGAGCAAATGGGGTTGGGGGGACATCTGGGCACTGGAGACAGAACACTGCGGGAAATAGGAGGGCCAGCAAAATAGGAAGCAAGGGAACCATGGAGATGAAAACAATGTCTCTTGAAAGTGGACCAACTTACAGAGAGTACCTATTGGGTGTGCCCACCCAGACTGGGCTGTCACCTCCCTGACGCACTTTGTCCCAGTGTCTGCTCCCCTTTCCCATCCTTTCCCATCACGGCTACAGTGTGGTTTTCCTCTGCAACTATTTTTACCTCTTAAGGTTCTTTCTTTCTTTCACTCCTTCCCTTCCTCTCTCCCTCCTGCCTCCTCTCTTTTTCTCATTCTCTCTCTCTCACCCTCATTCTCATTCTCTCTCTCTTCCTTTTTTAAAGTGGAGGCAATGGCTCTTATGTGAACAGATGTAGAAAAGGCCAGTGGCCCTTAATTCTCGGCTAACACACCGTGGAAGCTCGGGGAAGCCACCAAGGCAGGCCGAGACCAGATGCTGGTCTCCACCCGGCCCAGGGCAAGTTTCCGACACGCATGCCTCCAGTAATGAGCACGTGCTGTGTTGTCACAGGCCTGGGGGACAACAGGGAAGGACCCACCTCTGCCTTCCCTGCCTCCCAGGAGCCCCCATGGCGTCTCCCCTCACTGTCAGTCAGGAGAAGGGACAAGTCTCTTTTTCCTATTGGCTGTGGCAGCACCATATTCCGCTTTTATTTGGGTGAAAATGTCTACCTTCAGAGTCAGAGCTTTGGCTTGTCAAAAGCAAGCAAGCAAACACTGCCCTCCACCATTGCCTCCCAAGTCGAGTTTGATTGAGACTTTGGGGAAAGAAATCCCATAAACCCTCATGTTGCCGTGCACGGTGGTCAATGTGTGGGAGGGGAGCTGGGGAGAGGGGGCAGGGGGACCAGGCTCCTTTAGTTTTTTGCCTTCTTCCATGAAATGGTGATGTGCCAAATGAGGGAGAGGTTCCCCTGATGGAACGTGGCACGCAGGGCAGGCACTTGTCCACAGTGGGGGCTTCGTGCATGCAGGAAATGGCCTGGGTCAGGGAGCCAGAGGGATCCAGAGTGGGGCCTCAGCTCATCGATTTAATGAGCTTGGACAAAATCTTTTTCCAGACAATGTTCCCAGGGCTGGGATCTATCAGTGGTCAGTCATTCTTGCCCATGGGGAGCTTACATTCCAGAGGGGAGTGGAGGACACTCAACAATAAATTGATTCTGTGATGCACAGACTACAAGCCGGCGCAGCACTGGGGATGCGGCGGTTTGAGGGGATGCAACATGATATCAAGTACCTCGGGTGGGACACCTGCAGGGTTGACTCCAAAATGGCAGGACTGTGGAGGACCAGGACGCCCACATGTTGCCGGTTTGCCTCTGGACGGCTCTCCCTGAAACTACATAGCAAGAATCCTCTAGCTTAGACCAAGAATTATCTCTAAAATATATTAAGCTCATGGAACAAGTTAAGAACATACCTGATCTAGAGAAGAGCTTCAGCTTTCCAGTCTCTCCCCATTATTGTCGGACTATACCTGGGTTTTGTCCATTTTGTCCACCGTGTGTGTTCCCAGCATTGGGATAAGTTCCTGGCACGGCAGCCCGTCTCTGAGCATCTGCTGAACACGCGGCTGAAATCCCAGGTTGTGGAAAACAAAGTTCCAGTTGGAGTAGCTCTGTAGTTGAGCAGAATAAAGTCAGCCAAGTGGGGTCCACTTAGGCTAATTAAGAGCTGGCCACTCTGTAATCAAAGCAGGCTTAAGGTCAAATTGTTGAGAGCCAAACCACCAAAATGTGAAGAAGATTCTATTAATAAAGAATACATTTATCAGAGTTCCTCCTAGACAACTGAGAAGCCATGGGATGTCCTCAAAGGTCTCTCTGGAGGGATCCAGACCTTTGTTAGGGACCTCCATGGGTGGGGCAATCCAAAATGCCAAGCCAGCCCCCTCCCTTGTGGCTGGCTCCCCCAAAGAATTTACCTGGGTCAGTCCACAGGCCTCCCACAAGCCCTCCTAGACATCTGACATACCTGTAACCCCTCACCAGGGACCCCAAGCTTCACAAGGTACACCAAGAAAACAGAACTCATGCAGACAAAAGTGAGAAGGAAGGAGCATCGTCTATGAAGCAATATCGGAGGGACCAGGGACGTTCGGTTCAGAGAAGTGAAGGCCTGGAGAGAAATATGGCACCATGATTAAATAGCTCAAGGCCTATCATGAGGAGGAGGCGCTGACTCTATGTGACTGTGGAACAGAGAGCACTCAAGGTGACAGGGCATCCGATTAGGCAGAGGGACCGCTTGTTAGCAATGACAGCTACTTAATACTGGAGCGGCTGTCTGTTAAGATGCCTCCCCACCAGAAACCCCCAAGTCCAGCCTATCCCCCGATCAGTGATGTCACGGCAGAAATCCCTGTTGGGGTTGGGGTCTGGTCAGTGCTGTGATGAGCTCTTGTGTTTGCCTGCTTGGCAACCACACTTGTGTTCAGAGTGCCCCAAAATGGCCTTGGCAAAGCATCCAGGGTTCCATTGGGGCTGACCTCCCCTTTGGCCTATTTGGCCCATGTGATTGAAGCTTGGCCCATCGGTGTTTGGCAGCCCCCTGGGCACAGAGGCGGGCTGATAAGATAGAAGCTTGGGGCTGCAGAGACAGCCTAGCTGAGGGGGAGGCCAGCAGATGGAAAGCAGAGGCACGGAGAGAGCTAGAGACCAAAGGCTGGGGACACAGTGTGGCTGCTTGCCCTGGAAGGCCTGAAACCAGCACACCTCCAACCTTTCTGTTTCCTAAGACGATGCATTCCCTTTAGCTTGAGCCAGTTGGAGTTGGATTTCTGTCACTCACAACCACAAGCCCTGATATTAACATCATGGATCTAACCAACTATACCATTTGCTTATTCCTCATTTGGCACAAGAGGGATAACATGAGTTAGGATTAGAATTAGAGTGTTTGCTATGTGCCGTGCACGGTGGAAAGTGCCGGAAATGCACTAATTCTCACGTGGCTGAGATTATTATTACCTTAAAGTACAAATACATGAGTGAGGACTTTTTCGGTAGCCTGTAACAGAAAAGCCGGCAGCTCAAGCCACACCAACAGGGACCTACTCTATCACTGTCTTCCCTCTCTGGCTTCCTCCTCAGGTTCCACACACTGTCCCCTTGGCCATTCCCAGGAGCCTTACACCTCCAGTTCCTGACCCACCACTGCTACAAATCACATGGCACAGAACTAGGGGGCAGGGGTGATGTCCAGAAGGGAATTCTGGACACATTCCTGGGGGTGAGGACAATGGTCACTGGACAGAGAACAGATGCCAGCACCATGGGACCACAATGTCAGTCATGTCACCAGCCCTGGCCACACAGCTGGGCAGTGTCAAGCTGGATTCTCAAGGAGAATCCCTCCCAGCTGTGTTCTGTGTCTTCCTCTCCTGCTTTAGGTCCTGTCTGCCCATGGAGCAAGTCGGGGGCTGCAGGGCGGGCCACCAGCCCTGGGCCCCAGAGATGAGGCACCTTTGCCTCTGTCTTCTGGCCTAAACTCTCCCCAGGAGGTTTGTGGATTTGAATCCTCTTTCCAGAACATTCGGGCTTTGCTGGCCTCCCTCTTCAGTACATTTAAGGCACCACACAGCCTCCTGGGTCCAGCACGCAGAAAGTGGCACCTGGAAATACAGCCGTCAGATTGCCTAGGTCACGGCCAAGGATAGAAGAGAGGTCAACATCGATTCTTCAAGTGAAATTCTTCAGACACAAGCACGGCCCTCTCTGCCTTGAACTCATGCATCACACCCCCTTCCCTTCCTTCGTTTTGAGGGGAGAATTTGGCTACGGTCATCAGACCTGTGGGTGTGAGGTCCACCTGCCCGGCATGAAAAGTTGTGTCTCCTGTCAAGGTGAGGAGAGAGACAGGGGCTTCCCTTATTCATGGTATGGTGGGGAGGGCTGACCTAGGTGTGCTGGAGGTGAGAAGAATTGCATTCCTGTGTGCCGTTCCAACATGCAAACTACCCAGCCTCTGAGACTGGGAGTAAAGAATGTCTTGTCACCATGGTTACCAGGAAATGGTCCCACTTATGTATAATAAGGGCTCTAGCAGACGCCAGGCCATCTGATATTCCAGTCTGGGACCAAATGAGAGGGTGCCTGGAGTGTCATTCCTTACGTAGCTACACGAACATAGCTCTGGGCCAGGCACTGGAAACATTACCTCTGCAAAAACAAGTGTTTTCTTTTTTCGTTAGGGTGGGTGTGGGGGGTGCGGGGAGGACAGAGCCGGAGCGTCTTCACCTAGCGCCCCTTTGTCACCCAACGTTGAGCTCTGCCCCTAGCCACAGCAACGTTGCATGTCTGAGTGCCCGCGTTGTCTCAGTGTGGGGTCACCCAAGATACGGAGCTCTAGTGTGTGTGAGGGGCATTGGAAGGACCATCTCTTCTTTAGTCCTAACGCTCCTACGCTTCACGAGGTGCCCAACAACGAAAATAAAAACAACAAAAGAGAAGACCTCCTACCCCTCCACCCTCCTTCCCCTGATGCCCCCTCTGGCCCCATCTGACAGCCACACAGGCTTGGAGGTGGCCTGCTCCCTGACCATGGACCCCTCTGTCTATCGGGTGCCCATGGCTGCTGGCCCAGCCCCCGCGAGTTTCTGGACTCGGGGTCTCAGGGGCTGGAGAAGGGCGCAGGCGGCTCGGGGAGCGGGAACGCCCGAGGCCGGCCGGCCGCCCTCAACAGGAGCAAAACAAGAGCACGCGCACCTGCTGGCCACGCCCCCCGTGCACCGGCCAATCGCGGGGAGTGGGCGGGGCCTGAGCAGGCGGTAGTGGGCGTGGCTACCACGGGGCGGGGCGGGGGCGGGGCCGGGGCGGGACGGGAGCCCCAGCGGCAGCAGAAGCTGGAGCTTGAGCCGCGCGGGGCGCAGGAGCGAGCGCAGCCTCGTGCCCGACGCCCGTCCCCGCCGCCCGCAGTCTTGTCCCCGCCGCCTCTGCCGCCGCCGCCCCCGGGGCATGGCCTGTCTGATGGCCGCTTTCTCGGTCGGCACCGCCATGGTGAGTGAGAGCATCCTTCCTCCCCGGGGCTTGGTTCTATTTTCCAGGAAAGCAAGAAACGCACAAAGACCCGCACCCTCACCCTGACATCCGCCCCTGGGTCTCCGGGGAGGCGCCCGCCTCCCATCGCCCCCCGCCCTGGCCTGGCCCCTCAGGCTGCTTTTTGCACCGGGCGAGGACGCGGGGAAGGCGGAGGGGCCAGGAATGGGCGGGAGGCCCCCGGCAGCCCCGTAAGTGGACAGATGGCCTTGACCTCGTCTGCCTCCCAGTGAGGGGCGTGGGGCCTGGGTCCGAGAGCGCACTGGGGAGGGCGGCAGCCCGCGCCCGCGGGAAGGGGATCCAATCCCTTTGCCAGCGCGCACGGCCGGGCCGGGGGAGCGGGCACTTCTCGCGCCACCCTCCGGAATGCCGGGCACGGTCCAGGGGAACAAAAGAGGGAGCTGCTCCCCCCGAGAACGAGAGTCTGCGCTGCCCCTGCGCACCCTGGGGACAGCCTCTCCTAGACCTGCTCTAGGAGGAGGCGGTGGAGTCTAGGGACGCAGACAAGGGGCGAGGCTGGATACCTGCAGGCCACCTTTCTGCACCCTGGAGAGAGACCAGGGTGGGGACAGAGGAGCGCATCTCACTGCTCCCAAGGGTACCAGCTGCGTAGGGGGACCACCGAGTACCGGCGAATTCACTGCTAGACACCGTTACAGCAAGTGCCATTCCCAGGGGTGGTCAAGAGTCTCCTCTTGCTCATTTATAATAGCTCCGTAAACTCACCTTAGGAAAAACAAACTAACCATGACCCACCCATCCCAGGACGTTTCGTTTCCATGCCCAGCACACCAACATAGGTACTTACTGACCAGATTTCAGCCCATCTAAAGTCCAAATAGAAAATATTTCGTATACCAGCCCAACTCGCCCACCCTATCCATCCCTCTTTCTGTCGCCTATGTATTTACTATCCTGCTAGTTTCTTCCCCGTAGGCTGCAAGCCCACAGCGCACAGCAAGCACCGGCTTTTCACCCCCACCCCTCGCCTTTATTTCATTTTTAGCATCCTGTATTTGAAGTCAGCAGGGCTCAGCGGGAGTTGACCGACAGTTACCTCTTGCCTTGAGCTCAAGAAAAAAAAAAAGTAGCTGAGTTTCTGCGCATGCTCAGCTCTGACAACTGCATCCTGTGATTGCAAACAGGTTACTGTGGAACATACCCACCCTCGCCAGCTCATTATATAATGATTTTGTGTAAACCGATAGAATGGGGCCGCAGACACGTCCAGGAGGTTGGTAGGGCCAGGGAGGGCCAGGGTCAGGTCTCATTTCTGGGCATACTCTGCCTTTATTACTTAGCTTCTTATGCATCAGAGAGGATGAAAAAAATAGAAAGGCAATCCCTTCATCGTAACATTTGCTCTTATCTGGTTGAATGTTTGTGTAACACTTGGCAATTCTTCCTTTTACATTTGTTCCTGTCTTTGGGATTCTAAAATTATGTTGATAATGGAAAATTAGGGAGATTATTGTTGTTAGTTGTAGATAAAGAAAGTTTTGTATCTTTGAGATGCTGGGTTACTCTTGAAGTCCTTTCAGAGCTGCAAAAGAGGCTTAGACGTGTGGAAAAGAATGAATCATTATGTTTTAAGGTATAGAGTTTTTTAATGTCAAGATTACGTTACGTTATGGTTTGATACAGCCCCAGAACTGGAGTGTTTCGTTCACGTGGAGATGCTAATGGCTGGGCGCATCTTTTCAGGGCACGTTGTCTTCTGTGAAAATCATTTCCCACCCCTGAAAACCTTGTTTGTTTGTTTGTTTTTTAATTAAAAAAACTCTACCCAATTCATAAACAAAGAGGCCTTGAGAGATTCCCCAGGATCCTGAGCTTTGCTTCCCCATTGCCCCCTGCTCTGGGTCCAGCCCAGGGCTGACCGCCGGGTGTGAGACAGTGCCCTGGAGAGTGAAGCACCCAGATGGGGTGCTGGCATCCCTGAGCTGGGCTGGGAGGAGTGGGCACAGGTTCCCAATGTGATGGTGGTATTGGAGCTGTTTCAAGTGGGGTTTTGGTGATGGTGAGGTCAGTATTCTGAATGGCCACTCAAGTGGCATCTTCCCTTCGCTTAGTTAAGGGCGTGCCATTTGGGTTATTTTCCTAAAGGCAGTGGCCTTGAGGATTCTCAGCCAGTGCGTTCTCACCTTATGTAACCAGGGTACCAGGGATGGATCTTCCCTCCAACTGAAGGGTCCGCTGCTCTAGGTGGGCACCAAGGCTGGCGGCCATGAACCGAGGACAGATGTGAGAGAGAGGTGCATGCCCATGTCTGGTGGCTGCGTTCCTTTTCTCTTTCCTGCCTTTCCTTGATGCTGTGAGGAAAAGTTTCTCTCTCTAACCGTGCTTCCCTGGTAAATAGAGTGACCCAGCCTCACAAGGGCCTGGGGGGCTTGCTGACTGTTAGTGACCCTCCCCAGCTGACCGGGCATCTCTACATGCCCAGCATTCAAACTGAAGTCAGGGAGCAAGAAAATATTCTCGTGAACAATCCAAATAGGGTCTCCTTGGCATTCGAGACCTGTGAATGGACTTACCATTATTTACCATTTATTATGCAGCACAAAGTGTGTGTGAAGGGGGGGAGGTCAAAGACAACGCTTCAGTAAGATAGGGGAACATTCAATGAAAGGGGCAAATGGGGAAGGAAGCTGTATCTGTTTCATTTTTAATGAGCTCAGGAGGCTAAGGACAAACTGGCTGTAACCTACATTGCTGGCCACTTTCATCTGAGGATGCGTTTCCAGAGAGCTGGTCTATTTTGGAGTGACAGCACTGCCTCCCATCATACAGGATTGCATGATTTTATTAATTGAGTGAGGCGCTGGACAGCCCTGGAGGAAAGGTGGCTAGTGGTAGGCACTGCTTTGGGGTCAGGTCATTTGGGGGTGGGGTTGCATGTATGGTTTCCTCAGTTTCTTGTGGATTTCCCTGCAGTGGACAGGGGCTAGGATGACCCAGGGTCACCTACAACTTGCCTAGGGAAAGCTAAGCAATGTTCAAGTGCTGTTAAGGATGCTGGCTGGGAGAATAGGGTGCACAGAGCTGGACCCCGGCTTGGCTGCTCATTAACCAAGGGGTCCAGGGCAGGCAGGGCAGTTTCTCTGTGCCTTAGCTCCCTCCTCTGAGCTGGAGGAAGGGGAGAAATAATACCTCCTGCTAGAGCTGTGGAGATAGTAAGAGGCATGATCCCTGCAGACTGGAGTTTGATGGGCGCATTGTAACTGCTGAATCAGTAGTAATCCGAATGGGCACATTATAACTGTTGCTTATAATCACTTACCTCGTAGGCAGGACGTGCTAGCATTTAACACTTTAAATAGTAGGTACTTGACCCTGCCTCCTCTCTCTCTCTTTCTCCCCCAAATCAGTTTAGTCACCCAGCTTTGTCCTTCTGGCCTGTCCATTTGTCTCCATCCCCACTGCCACCAACTGGTTAAGGCCACTGCCCCCCTCCCGTCTGCACATTGCTGCAAGAGATGCAGTTCTGGTCCGTTACTTCCCAGTTTGAGAGCCCTCCGTGGCCCCACAAAGACCTCGAGATTGAGTGTAAAACCCTTAACAAGGTGTGCAAGCCCTTCTCCATGGGGACCCTGTGTGTCTCTCTGGTCTCATCTTTCTCCACAGCCCCCTCCCCTCCTGCCCTCCCCACCTCCCCAGATCAGAGCCCCAGCCCCTGAATTTCTCTCACATCTCCGAATATTCCCCTCACTCTTGCTGCTGAGCCTTTGCACATGCTGTTCCCTCACAGGAAGCTTCATGAACCAGCCCCGCCTCCACCACCTCACTAATCTCAGATTAGATTTTATTTCCTCAGAAACACTTTGTGCTGTGTGCCCCCACCCAGGGTCCACGCTGCCTCAGCAGTCCCTTCCGGGTCTCTGCGTGGTCTCCTTATAGCTCTTGCTTCACTGTACTGTAATTGCCCCTGACCTTGAACATGAGCTTGCTGAGGCCACAGGCCATGTCTTTCTGGCTGACTACTGACCCCTGGGGCTTTATTTGGTTCTCAATTTGTTGAATGAATGAGTGAGTGAGTGAGTGAGAGAATAGAAAGGTTAGAATCTAGAGGGGAAAGTCAGACCCTCATCATCATACAGGTCTGGCACCTGCCACGGTCAGTAGGTGCGTGGAGTCATGACTCTCTCTCCCTGTATTCATGTGGGTTTCATCAAAAAGGAAAGCCGGGAATATCCTGGGCTTCCTCAGGCGCTGACACCTCTGGTGGGTGCTGGGGGAGCGTACGGATGATCCCTGGCAGCTGGAATGAGGTCGAGGGGGCCGCCACTGGAGAGGAGTTGCTGATGCTCCCCACCCCCAATTCAGCTCACAGTGATTGGGAATTCCTGGGACAGCGCAAGTCCTCCAGCAGGATGTGGGTTTGGAACCAGATGTTTAGCCTTTCCACTTAGGTGGCAAGGTGGGGGTGAAAACAGACTTTGGGGGCCAGGCCTGGAGCTAACTGTCTTGCCCACTGCTCTCTCCACTACCCCCCAAAGCCAGGGTTTGGTGCTTCTGGGGCTCCTGTGGAGTCAGAGTGGGTTATGAACCTGGGGCGGCAGCTCGTGCCCCCAAAGGGCAGGATAGGTGGGCAAGGGGCTGGCCTCTGGTGCCCGCTGTGGGGGCTGGAGCTGCAGTTGCACACTCTTTCCCTGTCGGCCAACACGCTGAGCCGAGTCAGGGTCTCCTATTACTCCTTACGAGGCCCCAACACAGAAAGCCCTGGGGGAGCTCAGCTGCAGAGGCGATGTCCTGGGGCTCCCTCTTGGGAGTTGGGGAGGCACGTTCTCACACCCACCCCGGTTCTAGCTAACACAAACCTTCCGCGACTTTGCCAGGAATGTGTGAAGCTCCTTATGTTTGCATTTGAAACATCTCACATGCTGGAGGCCAGCAGCAACCAAGCTTAATCCCGCCAGAATTTTACCCTGCACTGTAATTTTTATCCACAGAATGTTATAGACGGTGAGCTAAGTTTTGATTCGGTTAAGCTTCTCAGAGGTAGGAGATGCCGGGAGGGGTGTGTGTGTGCACGCGTGCCTTTTTCTTCTACGGCAAAGCGACATTTTCAAACATCCCAAGAACCAGAAGCCCCTATGCTCACATCTCCCCATCTCCCTATTTGTGTTTTAAATACTCAAAACCTCCACGCCCTCCAAGGTTTTTGAGCCCTTAAGGACCATGATGGAAATAATGCCAGCTCTTCAAGGATGGTCGCGGACCCTCTGGAGGGCATTCTCATGCGGGAAGGGCTCCTTGTGGCTGCTAGAGTTGCTGGGTTCTATAGGGATATTTATGGATGACCCAGTCTCTGCTTTTGTTTTGGATTTTTGATTAGAAACAATAATGATTCAAAAGCTCTCAACTCTAAAGAAATACCTGATAAATGTATGGAAAAATAACAGTCCGATGTTATCCCTCTTTAGAACAAATAACACAGCAGTGTCTCCCCATCCCACAGCACTTGCAAGGGCCTGAGTGATCGGAGATGGTTCTCAACGGGCTCTCCCACCTAGGCAGACCGCCTTCAGCAGGATGGAGGATGTTGCCAAAGGCCCATGCTTTTGGCACCGTGGATCCTTCTCTCTTGATTCAAGAGACAGCGAGAGAAAGCACAGCATAACATTTGTCCAGCCCAGGGCTCTTCTGTATTTTGGAGGTACCTGAAGCATATTGATTCACTCAGGGTTGCCAAGCCATTAGTAAAAGATATTCCTTTCTTTGCATAAATACTTTTGGTTCTTGGCACATCTCTAACTGTTCAGTTGGCTCCCCATGGAAGCTTTAAAAGCCAATGGAGCTCCAATATATTAGGGATTCTGGTGATGCAGTAGAAGGAACACCTGACTGGGTTTTTTTAATGACTCAAATTCTGGGCTCACTTCTGCCCCTCACTTGACTGTAGGGCTCAGAGCAAGTTCCTTAAACTCTCTGTGCCTCAGTTTGCTCGTCTGTATAAGAGAGGGAAAAAAATCAACCTTTCCAAATTTTCAGTGCTACAGTGGAAATACAATGAGAGAAGAGAGTTGTAAGTGATTTGGAAAATGTACAAGGAGGATCTGAAGGCCAGCTCCCATAAAACCTAGCAGTTCAAGAGGTGTCATTACTACTGAGAAATGCTCACAAGGAAGGTGACACAAGGAAGGCCCTACAAGAGCTCACTTTCAATAAAACTTTTTCAGTTATACCTTTGTTAGGAGCCTGATGCATCTTTATTGGGTTTTTTAATGAGCGGACTGTAGTTGGATAATTTTTTTATGGTGGCGACGTTTCATTCTTTCAGACAAGTGATTCATTTATTACAGCTTTGTGATGAGATTTTATGATTCCAAATTAGGACTGGTAGATCAGTTTAATATTGTATCTTCAGCATGTTTTAATAGAAGAAAAAGTGGTGGCCAGAGATGACAGATTCCTCCAGGTATGCACCTATCCTCTCGTGCGAGGCTGCCTGTATTTCGCTGTGAATAACCAAGATGTGTTGCCATGAATAATCAAGACCCTGAGCCTGATGGCGAGCCCCTTGTGCTCTTTCCCTTGATGTAGCTCACCACCTCTCTTGGTGCTTCCTCTCGTTTTTCTAGAACGCCAGCAGTTACTCTGCAGCGATGACGGAGCCCAAGTCGGTGTGCGTCTCAGTGGATGAGGTGGTCTCCAGCAACATGGAGGCCACCGAGACGGACCTGCTGAATGGGCATCTGAAGAAGGTGGACAACAACCTCACGGAAGCCCAGCGCTTTTCCTCCTTGCCTCGGAGGGCGGCTGTGAACATCGAATTCAAGGACCTCTCCTACTCGGTCCCAGAGGGCCCCTGGTGGAAGAAGAAAGGTAGGGAGGGGCTGCTGTGTGTGTGTTAGGAGGCCGGAGGAGCTGTGAAGGAGGCTGCAGGTTGTTGGGGAAATCCGGGTCTGGAAGCTGGGAGCCGAGCGTTCTTTCCACTCCGTTGCTGTGGTGGCCAGTTTATTTAGTTGCTTTATGCCTGATTTTGTCTCACCTATAATATGAACAGGCTGGCTTAGATGACTCAAGATTCACGGTGGCTCTTAAATTCTGATATGATCACAAAGAATTTCACAAAGCCGACCAGTGTCCATGTGCGCTGGCTTCCGGCGTGCACACAGAGGGTCCCCTTTACTGGATGCTGTTCACTGAAGTTAGTCTTTCAGGATGGGACTGTTTTTCAGTGTTTCAGAGAAAAATGGAAGACAGGTGCTCCCTCTCAAGTTTGAAGTATTAAAAAGTATCCAGTGACCTACAGTGACTTCTCAGGAAACCAATCATTTGCATTTGAGGATCTTGAAAGGACTGTCTCTTGGGTGGTATTGGTGGGCTAAAAATAAACTATAGTCAAATGAGCCATGGAAATAAAATAGAAGAGGCGAGAGGATAGAACTCTGGAGGTCTCTGGAAAGCCACACAGCACAGGGGTTGGCCGCCGGGTGTTACCCGGAATTGACCACGGACGATATTTTGAGTTTTCTTAGCTACCTGGATATTCCTTTGCCAACTTTAGATTTTCAAAGTGTATAGAGTCAATGCCTCCGTGGGCTGGTATATCTTTTTCCAGCCTGACATTTCTTCCTGTGGAACTTACTCCTCATCTCCCTCTGCTCTCTGCACCCATCCATACATCTTTCAGGACATTGCCAGGAAACAATGGTCCTTAGCTTCTAATGAATCATCTAAAACAACTTGAAAAATCTATGAAGTATTTGGAACAATTCACAAAGTGACTCGGGTACCACTGGAATAGTCTAACTTTTTAAGACTCTCAACTTAAATCTACATTCAGCCTTTCTTTTTAAAGAAGACCCACCAAGACTCACTTTCTTTTTTTTTTTTTCTTTTTCTTTTTTTTCTCTGTTACCTTCATTTTCTTTTCCTGCTCTCTTGAAGCTAAGCGGCTGAGACTGCTGCTGCGGCCACTCTGGACTTCTTGTAACCACAGTTTTAGAACCTTGATTGACTGGTCCCTGGCACCTGTGAGCCAAGTGGTTGTTAGATGACTTTGTGTCCGTTTACACAACCAGGAACAGATCCTGAACCTTTTCAACGGCTGACCGTACAGCATTGTTATCTGACACTTACATTTTCAGAGTATGCCAGCCTGTTTTGTTAAGAAAGAAATTCTGTGGCCGGCTCAGGGTGGAGCCCACTCGTTGGAGCCTACTGAAATTTCAGTATAGGGTTATAGCCTTTTCCTTCTCAACTTGTAAAAAGATTTTACCGAAAAAACGCACAGAGTAACCAGGAGGACCTTTTATGTTTTGCTTTGATTTGTCTATATAGACAAATAGTGACAACCCAGTGAGTGACACAAATCAGTTTCTGTCCATCTGTCACGTGTGGCTTTGGAAATGTTGTCATGATGGTTGAAATGCTTGGATGGGTACCCTCTAAAGTGAAGATAGCTTGCAATGCGGAAATGCAAACATGTGAAAACGGAGGCAGAATCTTGGTTTGAAATCCAACACAGCAGGTGCTGGCCTGGTGTTTGCAAGTGAACAGTATCATTTCCTAGGCAGCTCTGTGACTTGTCAACCCTTTATTCTCTAAATGTTAGGACTGGTCAAAGTTAGCCCATGGTGATGGCCTCTGAGGTAGTGAGGGAGGGGCCAACCTTGGAAGCTCCACCCAGGCGGCCACCAGTAGGCATTGCCCTGTAGTAACCTTTGTGGGCTCAGGAGGGAAGGAGTAGGAAGTGAGCCCTGAGCCCTGAGGGACCTGCCTGTGAGTCAGAGATGGCTAGGGCCAGAGGAGAAGACAGGCAGGATAGGTCAGTTGCTGGTTTCTCCACCAGCGAGGCCTGATTTCTCTGACTTCCTCCCCAGCCTCCCCTCAGCAGCAGCACCTGTGTCTGCTTTGCCCTCCCTGCCCTTCCTCCCCCATGGGCCCCCCATTTCCTTTGTTCTTGGTACCCTGCGATTCAGAATGTAGATGGTTTTTCACTCTAGCAAAACCTTAGGGTGGGAAATGCTTGTCCACCTTCTCCTTAAAGGGAAAAGGAGACTGAGTGGTTAAGAAGCTTGTTGCCCGTCTGCCTGAGCTGGGGAGGCCGGCCTGGGCTCGGGGCGGGGATTTCTAACTCTGTAGTTTGACTGGGTGCTCATGCCGTGCCTGGCACAGGGCCCACGGGGCCAAGGTCCCTGTAGCCACAGGGGAGCAGTGCTCCTCGAGGCTCGGTGCCCGCAGGGCCTGCACTGCTGCTGCTGGGTGGGTCGGTGCCCATTAAGACTGGAGGCTGCATCCAGGAAAAGCTAGATTTTTCCCGAGGAAGGGAGGTAGCTGCTTACTGCGTCCTTGTCACCAGTGGGGTCTGGAGTGCTACATTCAGTTGGCTCAGAACTTGAGACCATGTTTACCCAACAAAGGAGCACCCCCAGGACAAACAATAAAAGTGTTAACTCTGGACCCAGGCATCGCGGCTGCCCAGAGGGGGTCCTTTGGGTGGTACATGTCGAGGCCACCTGCTTCTTTCCCACCCGGGTCCCTGCCTTCCTTGTCAGCTTCCGAGCCCTCTCCTTCATGGGGTCTGTCTCCTTTCCCTTCCATGTGGGTCTTATCTTTCCTGCTTTTGTCCTTCTGATCACTGGCGATTGTCTCAGTCCCAGCCATGATTAGGTGAAGCTTGGAAGTCAAATCCCAGTGGCTCTCTGCATCTCCCTCTTCTCACTGTGGCAATCCTATATTTGGCATCACCTCCGTGTGCCGCCAAGTGAGACCGGCCTTGGGGGCAGGAGCACTTTCTCTTACTGCTGTCACCGTATTAGTTTTGCTGTCCATATCAAGTTTTTAATTTTTTTAAAATTCACCTTTACGTGTTGAGCTCCTTATAATGACCACACCGGGGCTGGACGTCATGGCCTGGAGGAGGGGTAGTGGCCTCTCAGAGCATGCAGCTGTGGCGGTTTCGAGAGTAGTCTTGAGGTGAAGGAAGCAGGAGCCTGAAAGCAGGAATGGTTTGCTCAAGGTCAGAGCCAACTCTGGGACCAGCTGTCTGACTCCTAGTCCAGACTTCTTTCCATCGCAAAGACACTGGACCACTCCAGTAAATCCCAGGGAAGGCCTCTTCTCGCAGGATTTCTCCCAGAACACAGTGCCATGACACAAACTTGACATCGAATGCTGTAGCAAAGCTCGGCATTGTGATTAGAATAATAACATAAACTCCTACATAATGACTTTAGAGAAAGAGAGCTTCATAATCCTTAGAAGAAAAGTGATGAGTGGATCAACAGCAGTATTTTTAAGGAGATGTCAGGCACTGATTCTTTAAAATCCTGGAGCTTGACGATTGCCAAGCATTGAACATGGCATTTAACAAAACATCTTGTATTTTCAATTGTGGTTCCATTTCCACCATATGATTAATGATGCCTTTGGAGGAAAAACTGGATCATATAATAGATTCCTAGTAGAGAGCATAATTGTGAAAGGAACTATTCTCGGGAGGGGAAAGTACACCCCAAGGATAACCTCACTGGCTTCTCATACAGTAATTACTTTCCCTCAAGGAATTCACACGCATAGCATAAGTTGATGGGGCAAAGGATTTGGAACAATATGGACTTCGGTGCCGTCACACCAACTATCGTGTCAGGGGACACATTGGAACAATCTGCCTCAGTTGTTCTCCCACACCCCTCAGTGCCACTTACTTTTGCAAGCTCCTTTTGCCTCCTGTAAGATAGACATTACATTGGTAACACTGAGGCCCCCTCGTTAAGAAGAGCGTCCACATCATGGAATTCTTAGAAGGTGTGGGTGGTGGTGATGAGAAGATTTTACATGTAAATAGCACTTTCTGCTCTCAGAGCCCATTCACACAGGGTCTCTTTTTTATTAGGACGTGAGTGATCACATGGACAAGTGGAGTACTTGGGGTTTCTCTGGATCATGGGGCCCCTCAAGGAGACCAGCACAGTTTCCATTTGTAAAATGAGAGCAGGTCTTCAGTTCACTTGGCGCAGGGGCCAATTCTGCCCTTTCTCTCTGTGCAATACATGAGGCTCAGAGACAGAGCCCAGGTCGCAGAACCACAGATGGTGGGACTTGAAAGCAGGTCTGCGGGATTTGAGGCCAAGACCAACAAGGAAGCTAGTAAGCATGTGATGCTGAGGTGGGCACACCCCTGGACCACCATGGCATGGATGCGCCTCACCCCATCCTACAAAACCATTAGGGGTTGCCTTGACTGTTAACGCTGACTTACCTTCCCTTGAATTGACCTGCTTGTGTATCAGGCACCCTTTGCCATCACGAGGACGCATAAAGGAAGGTCCTAGTCCTTTGCAGAGGCCCTAGCCCTCCTGTCCCCTCAGCAGAGAGGAGACGCTGATGTGTATGGCATGCTTGCACACAAACAGGTGACATGATTCTTAGAGATTAAATACACCTCCCAAGATTACCTTGTGATGAAGCTCAGGTTGAGAACAAAAGTAATCGTATCTGGGGCTTTAGAGAGTTTTCTTTACTATTCCTGAGCCAGGCCGCTGTCTCAACATGGTAACACTCTGATGGAATGGAACAGCATCTCCCACTTTGAAATCCAACCCTCCAACCTCATCCTTGCCAAATGCCAGGAAGGAGTTAAACATTCTGGGCAGCTCCATGGCAGATTATCTGTATTGGTTTGCTTCTAAGCTATAAAGATGAGTTTGAACACCCTTCTCAAATTCAAGTATCTTTTTTCTCTTAATTTCCACAGCTATTTCACAAGGCCTGTCGTGACAGGCTGGCCAAAATAAGTGGAATGTGCCATTAATAAATCTCTTTCAGGAATTCCATTAAGGGAAGGCTGGATTCCAACCAAGCGCTGGGCGACTTGATGCAACAGATTGGAGCAGGGATGGGAAGGGAAGGCCAGTTAAAGGAGGACCGTAGCAATGCCAAGGCAGCTACGGGTTTTCAGAGGGGTGGGCTGCTCCGGTTCAAAGGGGGATTTATATTCTCCTAGCGTGAATGAGTTACCTTTGTGCTTCCTGGGAACTCTCATGCTAAGGTGGGCCTTCTTTGGGGCGCAGAAGGAAACTGTTTTGAATGCCCTGCCTTTGTCTTCATTTGAGGCTGTAGCTGTCTTTTAGTGCAGTGAGGAGAATCTAAGCCCAGCTTCCAGGGGCTCCCTGCTTGAGGCTAGGGGTTTCCAATGGGATCTTAATGGCCCTACGTTGCCTTGGTGAACCCAGACGACTGGAGAGCTCCTCTCTTCCCCTCTGGGGACAGTTCTTAGGTTCTCAGTACTTGGCGGCTCCCTGGGGCAAGTAGGCAGGCCACCCACTCAGGCCCCTTTGATGATGAGGTCTTCTGGAACAGTTCCGATCCTCTGCCTTATAGGCTCCAAAAAGGCTTTGAAAAAATGTTGAGGATGAGCAAATCTCTCTGCAGATGCATGACAGATGAGTGTATGGTGACTATGTGCAAAACCGAAAGGCTTTGCTAGTTTACAAGCAGAACTCTAAGTCCCGGGGGTCTAGATGCTCCCCTGCTCCAGCCAGCACATCCTCTCCCTTTGAGCATGCTGCGTGGAAGCCAAGCCATCAACAGTTGGGACCCTGGATCCGAGGTGCATGATTCAAGGGTGTGGCACTCTCAGGCTCAACAGCCCCCATAGACATGGCTTAGGCAGCCCTGCAAACACTGGCCTTGAGGTCTATTCCCCTTTGCTTCAATGTCTGGCCACTTGTCCCCTTCCGATCGGTGGGTTCTTTATTTGGGCATGCTAATACTTTTCCATTTTCCCAGAGAGCACTCCTGTTCTTGAGCCTTCTGGTCTCTTCAGTAGGACTTTGCAGGACTGTGCTCTGCTCAGTGGGGGTTGGTGTCACTGTTTCACTCTTTGAGGACATCCCTGCCACACTCATTTTCACCTCCTGAGTGGGTGCCTTCCTGCCTTCCTGTAACACCTCGAATCTGCTTGTATCTTGAAAACTCCACATTCTCAAACTAAAGTCCTCCCTTATATGCCAGAACCTAATCGGCCAAGTCCAAAATACCCCAAGGTGACATATTGCTGAACATGAAACCATTTCTTTTGTTTACAAATTGGCAGGAAAAAAACGTTTAGTAACCATACACCTGCTCTTTTTGAGTTCAGTTCCAGAACCAACAGATTTGCTTATTTAAGAAACAAAGGTCACCACGTGGATCAGATCAAATATATTTAGAAAGACTGAACTGTACAAAGTAGGGGTTTGTAGAATGGGGGTGCATTCCCTACAAACCCGTGCTGATGAAGTTCTAAAACCTTTACAGGAAAGCTGACCTTCAAATGAAATATATCTAATACTAAGTGTTTTCGGCTACTCTATGAGAAAAGGCATCAAAAGGAGTCTTGAGGGTCGAGGATGGCAGCGGATGGGCCTGAAGAGGTCTGACACACAGCCACTGGTTTCACTTCTCACTTTGTCAGCTGTGTTGTTGTTAATCACCTTTGTGCTCTGTGGGGTAAATGGCACTTGGTGTAAAAATTAAGACATGCCAGAGTGACTTCAAGCCTGTGAACTGTTATGTCCAACTCAGAACCTGTATCTAGAGCCGGAATCTTGGGGCTCCCTCGTCTGACGTCTCCCCCATGAAGCAATGCTTCTTGCCTCATCCCCAGCAACAGGCGGCCAGCCTCTGTCTGAGCACTTCCAGCAGCCGGGGATCCCTGACACCTCCCGTCATGTTTGCACAACTCTTATTCTTAGAAAAGGCTTCTGTCTGTTGAGCTCAAGTCTGAATTCGAGTAATGTTCATTTGTTGATCCCAGTTCTGCTTTTTGGGACTCTGCAGAACACATATAATCTTGGCCTTGAGATGAGCTCACAAACTAGGAGGAAAAAAGCCTAACCAAGTACTAAACAGTAACCAAGTGCCTCAAGACCCAGGGCTGCCTGGAAAGGAGGAAATAAGAAGCATGTGGCCCTGGGAGGAAATGAGGCCAGTGTCCCACCTTGGGAGTAGACATCACTGTGGCATCTCTGGGGGGCAGGGCAGTGAGCAGGAGGCCCGGCTGGAATGTTCTTGCTCTCGGTTTATACACTGACAAGGGTGGAGCTGAATAGTGCAGCAGATTATGAGTCACTCTTTCTGTTTCTCTTACTGTCATAAGGTAAGCTGGTGCGCTTGTACGAAAAAGTCCCTCGGCTTGAAATCTCAGTGGCCCATCTCAAAAGTGAGCCTTTCAGCAAGAGTTTTTTGGGATTTCTCAGTTGTTATTTCTGCTCTCCCACTTCTTTTAGGAGAAGTGTTTATTTTTTCATCAAACATAACTGTTTACCAAGCAGATGCTCTTTGCTTTAGCACACTGCATCCTTGAGCCCTCACGGAAAGCCATAGGGCACATCAGCCTGGACATCTTGCCCAGGACGAAAGGAGGCTGAGGGGGAGGCAGAGGTTGGAGTCAGCCTTAAACCTCCTCTTCACTCGCAGCCTCTCAAGCAGCTCCTTTGGGAACTCATCTCCCTTCCTCGTTTTTCAGGCCTGTGTTAAATGACCTGTGTTGTGTCCTCTTTGCTGGTGACATACACAATCGCAGACCCTGGTGGCAGCAGAGGTGCCACCTCAAAGGCCTCCCCACCTCCCGGGAAACGGGGCCCCCAGATTTCCTTCATGGGCTGGGCTAGGGGCAGTCTCCGTCCGGTGCCTGGAGGCACGTGGCCAAGGGCTATGCTGGGCACCTCTGCTCGCCCTCGCCCTCCAGGATGGGGTTATCTGGCCAGCTGTCCTGTACTCGGACATTCCTTACAAGGGCGATGGGACTGGCTTGTCTCCAGGGAACGACTTCAGTCTGGGCAATTTTCACCTGCACGCGCCGGGGAAGGCGAGGCTCTGGCCAGCCGGCGGCCTTTCCCGGGCTTTAAATATGGAGTAAAAGCCCATCCCTTTCGCCGGCTGTGCCCTGCCGAGTCTGCAGGACCGGGCCCAGGGTGACGTTCGCTCTGTCCCCACCAGGCGGCCGGGATGCACCTGCTCTCACATGTAGACCTGCCGCAGGTCTGGCGGAGGCTGGCTGCAGACCTTCGCGTTTCCTGGGAACCCTAAATTCTCAATGGTCGGGCGAGAACAGCACCGCCGGGCCCCCCCCCCCCCCCCCCGCGCGTGCGCAAGTGCGGGTGGGGCAGGTGTGCGCCGCCGCGCCTGCGCAGTGGCCGCCGCCCGCCGCCGCCGCCGCCCGCGCCGAGGTTACTCTCGGTCAATGCTCGCGGGTAACCTCGCCGGCGCCGCGCGCGGGGCGCTGTTGCCAGGCGGGAGCGGAGGATGTTGAGCAGCTCGGCCCGGATGCTGCGGCCTCTGCCGGCTGGGGTCTCCACCTCCCCCGGGCAGCACGTGGGACCCCTGGGCGTGCAAACCCGCGCTCCACCCCAGGTCCAAGGAACACCTGGACCTGGAAAGTGCGAGAACCTTTGCAGTAGCCTAATTTCACTCTAGAAGACGTCACCACAATGGATCTGATGAATGGAGATGCTTTTTGCCAGATGATTATTGTTTTGATGTCTGTTTAAGCATAACTGGGGGACTTCGCTGGAGCGGAAATAGCACACAGAGATTCAGAAAGGACATCCTCAGGAAAATGGCTGGCGTCCTGTGTCGTGTCTGCATCCTTATAGCTTTCATCACAGTGGGAACGCTTCACGAATTTCCCAGACTTCTGCTTAAAGTGAAAGCGCCGTCAGATCAGGTCGCACACGTTTTCCAAGAGACAACCGGTTTCTGAATCCTTATAAAACATTCTCGTTTGGGGTTCAACCTGGGGGTGAAGTGATAAAGTCAAGGCCTCTCGGGTTGGGCCAGGCAGGTCCAGCAGGAAGCAACCAGTCGTGGTTCTTCTTCCTGGTCAGCGTTTAAAAATGAGCGGGCGGTTTTGGGATTCCTGGAACTCCCCTTAGGAATCTGAAGCGGCAGATCCAGTAAGCCGGCCGGAATCCAGTGTCGCCGCGACACTCCTCCCCGCTGACTCACTTGCATCCTGGCACGTTCTAGATGCAAGGACAAACAATAGCTGAACTTTAAGGTGTGTTCTCTGTAACATCTTGTTGTTGTTTGTGCCCTCGATGCCAATTCCTAACGACTCTGTGGACAGCAGAGCAAAACCTTGCCCAATCTTTTTGCACCGTCCTCTCACCTTCCAGCACCGCATCAGACAATGCTGCTATCCTTAGGGTTTTCATGGCCAGTTTTTTCAGAAGTGGGTGGCCGGGTCCTTCTTCCTCGTCTGTCTTAGTCTGGAAGCTCCGCTGAATCCTGTCCACCATGTGGGCACCCTGCTGGAATTTGAAATCCTGGTGGCACACCTTCAGCATCACAGCAACACAGCGACCGCAGTATGACAACCGACAGACAGGTGGTGTGGATCCCTGACCGGGAAATAAACCCCGGGGGCCAAGACAGCGAGAGCGCAAAATCTTAACCACTAGACCACCAGGGCTGACTCTTGTGTAGCATCTAGTACCCGTCAATGTGATGATAAACATCAATATGATTTCTACCAGTTGGGCTTCATTCCAACGCCTTGAAGGCCTGGGACTGCCTTGGTGGAATCGAGGTGCCATGCTTGCCTTCCCTGGGGACCAGGGCCTTCTCGAGACACCAGGCTGGTCTGGTTCCTTTGGGCTTAATTAAGGTGTGCTATGAGAGGTTAAACACCGTCATTCATATGCTTTCTCAACCTTTTGGGTCCCTGAGTAAACGCAAGGAGACCAAGGGCTGGGGACTTTTCTCATAGTCTTGGGTTTTACTTGGTTGCTTATTTGATTCTGCGGTTGTACAGTTGATATTTTTGTCAACCTACGTGGAGATTGTAGTTCTCAAGTCTCTGAGACTCCCTGAGCTGAAGGTGGGTACAGGAAGTCAGAGACGACGGTGGGTAACTTTTATACAATAAATTCCCTGTTAGGCTTGCCTGAGGTTTTGCTGGTGAGGTGGATGAAAACCTTTGGAAAAAGGAGGAAGTGCACGTTTACCATCCCGGAGACATTCTCTTACTATAGACAATAGGAATGTGTATTGCTAACATGAGAACCTACCGTATGCAAAGTCTGGCTGAAAAGTGGGGAGCCCTGACATTTAGTTTCATATTTTATCAGAATCCCTGTTAACACTTGCAAAAGGAGGCTTGTGGTTTTCCGGTTTCTAAAGACCTGGGTATCAGCTGGTCCAGAGAAGGGTTGTGTCCTAAATAGTGTGAGCAGGGAGCCATCTCATCATGTCCTTCTAGTCCTGCCTCCCTTTAGCTGTCATAAATTCACCATGTGCACTGGGCCAAACCATGCCACTTTTTCTCATCTCCGATTTTTATCTGGCTTAGAGAGGATGACGATTATCATCTCATGACTTTCTCTCTTCTTTCTGTGCTTCTTGATTTCCGAATGGGATGTGTCTCTATAATGTAAATTTCACAACCCTTAGCCAGGTCTAAGAGGCCCTCTTTGGGCCCTTTCCTCTTGCCTCCCAGCCTCTGTTCTCCGAAGCCACTCAGCCTGGGCCAGCCTGGGGCAACTGCCAGTTGAGAAAGGGGTCTGCTCACACAGTGTTTGTGTGTGCTTTGCCAGGAGCACCCCTGTGCCAGGAGCCCACCTGGCCTCCCCAGGCTGGTGGAAGCCTTCCTTCATTCGTCCTTACCTCGGTGGCCACGGTCCTTCCTGGGTACCTGTGCCCCTGTGCGCTATGATCATTGCACTCAGCACACAATTTTGCGTTTGTCTTCCTCTGAGCTTCCGAATAGGGACTGTGTCAGTTACAGCTTACCCCTGTCACCCAGCCCAGGGCCTGGCTCAGAGTCGGCACTCAAAGATGTCTTCCACCCGAGTGAATAAAATAACAAAATGAGGATCACAGCAGAGGAGCCTAAGCCTTCACCCCAGAGGGAAGTGGGGAGGAAAAGCAAGAGCCTCCAGGAGGTGGAATGTTTTGATCTCCCTTGCTGAGTGGAGCCCGTGAGCCATCTCTGATTAACCATCCCAGAGGTGGTTTCTGGGTGCTGATTCCTCCCGTCAGCCCAGCCACTGGCCTCACATCCAGCATCGTGGACGGGCAGGCGTGGTATTGCGTGGTGATGAGAGCCTGGATTCTGGGTCAGGCAGCCTGCTCTTGGACCCTGGCTCCACCCCTTGTTAACCACGGCTCTGGGGCTCGGTTTCTGCATCTGCACAATGGGGCTGATCAGAGCTCAGATCTCAGAGGGTCCGAGTGGGGAGTGGCTGAGATCCACTTAGGTCAGGATCCGGCACACAGTGAGCTCAGTGCATCTTAGAATGCAGATCACAATCTGCTGAAGGGTTGGTTTTTGAGTTCTTGACTTTATTCAGGATTTTACTTTTGAACGATAATAATCATAATACCGACATGGTATTTATTAGCTCATGCGCAGTAACTTAATCCGTCTTCCCAGCAATCCCCTGGGGAGGTGTTCTTACCATTCCCGTGTTGCTCTGAGCAGTGAAGTCACCTGTCCAGACAGCGCAGTCTGCTGTCTCTTACACAGAACCCGGGATCTCTCATCCCGATGCCCTCAGCTCTCAGCCCTCCCTGAGGAAGACAGTTGACAAGCTTCCTGGAGTTGTTCTTCGTGATAATTTCTATACTGTTCCTTCCCTAAGGTGTCCCACTTACGTGCTCACGGTTACTATTAGGATTAAATCAACCCCAGCATTTCTGAGATGCGAACAAATGCCTCTTGTCTAAGACCTGTGTGCATCTGTGCACCAGCTAGGTAGAGATTCTCTTATTTCTGGGCAGTCTACAAGAACTGGTGGGATGGCCAGCTGATGAGTGTTTCAGCTCTGAAGCTGGTTACATTGAAGCATCTACATTTATAGCGACTGGATGGAAATTTCCACCTTTGGAACAAAGCACCCAGCAACATTACACTTCAGAATTTGGCTCAGGAGCGAGGTTCATGTAGGTTATCATAGGAGGATGTGAGATCTTATCAGGTGCTGTGCATTTTAGTGTTGTGGTTAGATTTTCATGACTGAAAATTAAAGATGTGCCCGCCGCTTCCACTGGCAGCCGTGGCGGGCATCGGCGGTGAGCCACAGGCTCAGGGTGGCCGCGGCGTGGCTGGCGCGTGAATGCTGTTCTCGCATTTGCAGATGTTTAATGTGAAATCCTGTCAGGTCCTAGCTTTTTAGAAAGTGCATTTTCCCTCTTTTGCAGTAATTTTAAGTTAATGTGTATCAGAAAGGAGGTTAAAGATGAGTTCAACAGTACATGGGGCTTGGTTAAAATTTTCTCTCTTTCTCTCTCCATTTCTTTTCATCAAATGATTCCAGGTCTAGCACCTTTTAGCATCATGGGAAAATTAGCAGAAAATTTCTCAGAAAATGGGGCAGGGGAGGGTGGTGGAGAATGTGGGCTTCAGAATAAGAGAGTCTGGGTTCAAAACCCTGCTCTGCCACGTACTAGCTGGGCAGCTGGGTGAGTTACTTAACCTCGCTGTACAAAGGGCATCATCATCGTCGTCATCGTCATCATCATCGTCATCTGATTGGATCAAATAACTTGATACATATGAAGCACCACGTCCAACATATAGTGTTCACTGTGCAGCAGCTCCAATCCTTATGAATTATTGCGTGTGATGCAATAACATAACAACAGCCTAGAATCAGTAGGGTGGACCAAAGCCTTTTCGTTATCAGTCTAAAAGTAAGTTTGGGGTAAAATGTTAGGCTTTAAAAATAAAAGGAGAAGAGCTGGTACACAGTTATGGTGCATGTCAACTTAATGGAGTGTTTCCCAGGTGCCAGGCCTTGCACTAGATGCTCGCTCATGACGGCCGCCTGAGAGAGGAGAGGGGAGGCCATGGGACTTCACGGTTGTCACAGGGCTGTAAGACTTATCGTAGAGGGAGGGCCCGGTCCTGTGTGCTCATCGTGGCCTATGAGACACCCAGTGCAGGTGGAAGAGGAAGGTGGTGGCCCCTCACCAACAACCCCGTCATCAACGAGGAATTGTGGCTGGAGAGGTGTAAGCAACAGGTTCAGAGTTCCTGCGAGGGCCACTAGGACCCCGGGATCGAGTCCAACCTGACTGTCCCCCACGCTCCTCCCCTTCGCCCTGTATCCTGTCAAACAGATCAGTGACCACCCAGGTACACAGCCATTTTTAGTCAACTTGAAACATTAAAATGTATACTTCCTGCGCGTTTGTGCCTTAAAGCGTTGTTTTCAACGAGAGCGAGGCAGTGTCATCAGAGAGAAGTCTGGTGAGCTTGGAGGGCTGGGGAACAGGGAGGCACACAGCTCGGTCTCTGGACCTGGCCCGGATGAAAACCCACTGCCCATCTTCAGGGGAGTCAACAGCCACAACAAGTGCACGCCACACGTGCTCACATGTGGCAGGCGTGTCTGCCGGGCGCCACCCAAGTGACTGAGGGCAAGTGGGGTAGTTAGGGGTGAATTCAGCCACTTTGTCACTCAGCACAGGGTGCGGCAAGCTCACCAGGTGAAAACGGAGCACGGGGTCTGGAATGGCCCTCCGGCCGTCTGCAGCCCAGGGAATAAGCGTGAGGGTCTGTGGGAATGTGGTTCTGATGGTGTCAGCCCCATGAGAGCATTGCCCACTTGCAAAGCTGACTGCCTCTCAGGACACGGAACGAGACGCCCCAGGCTGGGCTGCCAGGGTTCATGAAAACCACTGCAGAGTGGACATTCTTCTTTCCCCAGGACAATGATGGGCTCGCCGTAAACTGAGAGGGGAGAGGGCGTCATGGCTGTGTCTGTGGGGAGTTTGAAAATCCATAGGGCTTCAGTAATTTTAGACTATTTCCTAAAAGTTCCATTGTACTGAGAGTGCCCCTGGCGCTTGGTTACTGGTTTCATAGCCGTGCCAGTCGTTGAGAATGTGGGAGAATGAGATAAGTTTCTAAGAAACGGGGGCCAGTGATAAGGTAGATTCTGGTGCATTTAATTGTAAGCAAGATTATCAAAGTGTGTACCGTTCTTACTACTGCATTTGACTCTCTGAGTTTCCATTAGGGAATATTGGCTTTTTAAAAAACTGTACTATGAGAGCGGAGGGTGCCATGGCAATTAAGAACATAGAGTCTGATATCCAGAACAAACAGTAAATCTAAGGACAGAGGTCAATGCCAGGAGATACAGGAGGTGAAGTGGCTGCTGGGAGAATGCTGACCGTTCAGGGGGCTCATTCATTTTTCGAGAGCTCTTTTGTTGTTTTCACCTCCCACGTCCACGCATCCTCTCAGAGTGGTTGGAGGGAGCAGTGGCCCACATGCTGGTATTTTGATTGTTCATGCCTCCAGAAGCATGACGTGAGCAACTAAGAGAGCGGTCACAAACCTCAGTGAGCCAGGATGACCTGGAAACACAGGTGGCCAGGCCCCACCCAGAGGGTCTGATTCAGCGGGTCTGGGACAGGTGAGAGTTGGCGTGTCTGATAAATACCGGGTGATGCTGAGGCTGCTGGTCCGGGGACCCTGCTCTGATGACCACTGAGTTAGAGCAAAGGGAGCTGATGGCCTCTTGAGAGCCAGGCTGACCCTTTAAAAGCTGAAGCAGACAATGACCTTGCCCACTTTCCACTGGAGGCTGGGGGAGACGGGGGAGGGTGGAGGGGACCAGGTTCCGGGGTCTCAGGATCTCAGCAGCTCAAGGACCCACAGTCAGCTTCCCTGGGGACTAGGACAGTGGGACAAGGCTGCAGGCGCTGCTTTGTGTGGGACGCAGGGCCAGGCACAGTCTTCTGAGCCCCCCACCTTGGACTTGGGGAACCTGTCAGCCCCTCCTCCACGGGAGAGTAAAAGCTCACTGTCCCCCGGGGCATCTCTGTGGGGACAGCAGGCTTCGGGACACTGGGTAGCAGGGCAGGCATGCCTGGATTCAGCAGTTTGTATTATTCTGGGTTCAGAGAATGCAGTTTATATTTTTATCTTCATCTGACCCAGAGAACCGTGTTTCAGACACCCCTGTGTGTGTGTGTATGCTCGCTGTGTGGGATAAAGATGATAAAGTTTCCTTCTGCTTGTTTGTAAAACCTGTCCCAGCTCCCAGATAAGGCTGTTTTGGTCCCTATCGCCGTTCGGTTTATTTACTGGCCAGTTCTTCTGTGGAATCTGGACAGGGGGCTGGTGTGAAGGGACGTGTGTCTGTCCAGGATCCCCGGGACTGTCCAGATAGAGGGAGGGGAGCAGAGAGAGGTGCGCCCCACCTGGTTGTCCCCTCCCTCGTCTGTAAACCTCCCTTGTCTTTGACTAAAAGAAAAACTGCTCTTCTCTGGCTCCAACATCTCGGTGAGCAATAAAGTCGTCCGTAGAGGCTGGAGCCTGAGGTCGGCCTGGGTGAGGAGAGCGTAGCCAGAGAGACCTGGGGGCTCAAGATGGGCATCCAGACCCTGAGCTTCTCCTTTGCTCTTGCGGTGCCAGGTTCCAGCACCAACCTCCTGGGCCAGTCTCTCTGTTTTCAGTGATTCTCGACCACAGCAGGATACGGTTGGCATTTCCACAGTCCTCTGCACCAGCTCTGGGGACCAGATAAGAAACAAGGGCAGCTGGCACAGTCATTGCTTTGCCAGTAAGCTGATGCATCTAAAGGCCTCAGGAGTTTGTCCTCCTGTGCACGACGTCCCCTGCCGTCTCGTACGTGGTATCATCTTACTTTGCAGTCCCCGCTGTTTTTTTTTTGGTAAAGAATTTGAGCCTTTTCCTTGTCTCACAGATGGCACATTCTGAATTGCAGGGATGTAATTCATGAATTTTTAAAGTTATACTTGGAACACGGAGTGGCCCTGATGGTTGGAGCGTGAGCTGGGTGATGCGAAGGCTTCTCGCTCCGTGCTAAAGGGCAGGGCTGTTGACAGCACGTCCATTTCCCAGCCGAAAAATGACTGCCAACACAAAAAGCTTGGAAAACTCCTGCTGACCTTCGCCCCTGGGGAAGCACTTTCACATGCAGGATGACCGCTCAGAGAAAACCCCAAGCCTACTGGTGGAACTTGAGGTTCAGAGAAGGCTGTTGACTTGGTGAGAGTTGTACCAGGAGGGGCGAGTAGAACCAGAAGTGTAAATGCCACCGTTTCCTGACTCCATTGCCGAAAGTGACCACCCCATAAGATGACCCTGTGCCTGGCAGTCCTGGATCCCCCAATTATTGCCCAACTCTGCCCCCACGAGGCCTCCTGCCATCCAGGCGCATCCTAGGAGCTGAGCCTATGAGTGAAGACAGTGTTTGCTGGACCAGTCCCTGGGGCTGCCTCTGGGGCCTCCTCCAGTGAATTCTGGATGTCCCGTGCTTTGTGTCAAGGTGTGTAGGAGGAAGCAAACTCCAGGATCAGAGGACTTTTGAAAGTCCGTAAATGGGACTTTCAAAGAAACCCCACAAAGAAAATGGGGTTTTCATAAAAGCTTGAGCCTTCCGCTGGCTCGTGTATAAGGCTGATTTATAAGGAAGCTCTTGGGTTGGGTTTTTGTTGTCATAAAAATGATAAGGAACTGGAAAATCGCATTCTTCTCCAGTTGGCTTTAGGCATTCGGTCCTGATAAAAGGATTACCAAGTGAGGTAAAGAGAACATCTTATCCACAGTTTACTTCGTGATGCGGCCTGGGTAGAGCGCCCACATGGAAAGTGGGGTCCTTTCATGTGTAAGCTGGGGCTTGCCGTGCATCTTGCAATCTGGCACGGATGAGACAGCCAGCCAGGGTACAGGACGAGGACAGGGCAGATGGGAAAGCAGAAGCAGAGACTGAGGCTGGGTTCACTTGTGTGAGGGAGGCATGGAGAGGCCAGGAGGCTGGGCACGCGGACGGGACTCCCATGAAGGCAGAGAAGAGAGAGTGGCTCAGGGCTGAAATGAGGCCAGGGCAGAGGGTGAGTCAGAGTTCACTGGGCCAACCTGTGGGGGAAATTCAAGCATTTTCCTGTCTGTTCCTGAGCTCTCCCCTTTCTTGAAGGCACCTGCACAGCTCAGTGTCTTGGTGGAGCTCTGACGGGACACTCGGGGCACCAGGCAGGGAAAATGCTGAACCAGCAGCACAAGACGCGCTTGCACGTGACTCTTCTCCCACAAAACCTCCTGGAATTGGCTCAGGAGCAGTGGCCTCGGCGGGAGCACCCCGGAGAGGCCAGGGTGGGTGCGGGACCCCTTTCGCTGGAGGAGGGGGGATCTGTGGGCAGGTGGAGAGAGCGAACTGACGGCGAGGGGCGAAGAGATTGCTTTTCTCCACCCGGTAGCTCCAACACCTGGCGGCTCCCTGAAGTTGCAGGTGTCAGCTTCGAGATCTGTGAGGTGGCAGTCACTGAGTTTGCCCTCCAAACACTTCAAAGGAGTAAAGGTGAGGATTTTTACAGAGGCCGTATCCAGAAGGCAGTCTCCTACGGGCAAAAATAGTCATCAATGGATATAAAATAGCTTTTAAAAGGAATTATTGCTATCGAGACATTTTTCATGTAAGATACTGGCAAAACCATAAAGCAGTTCTAATAATTTACTGGTTAATAAATATTTTCACAAAGTAAGCTCAGTCCAGTGCAAAAAGAGTAAACACAGCTTCTTTGACTCAGAGGAAAAGATCACCAGACACAGCTTTTCCTCACTGTATAAAGGAATGAAATAGAAGTCCCATGAGCTTTCTAGTTTCTTCATAATTTTGCCTTGCAGAAAGTAAGAAATGTAATTTCAAGATACAATGGTGTGCGGTTATATTTGTGCTTGTCTGTATAAATGCACACGTGTATGATTATGTTGATATGTGAGACTATTTTTTAAAGTTAGAAAAAGTCCGTAAGGACCCCTGTAGTCCAGTCTTCTCATTTTAAGGATTAGAATACCTAAGCCTAGGTTGAGAGATTTTGGGGTTAGGATGGACCAGCTTTTGAGACCAACTCCTATTACTGCCACATCTAAATTTGTATCTTATATGCGCACATTTATTTGTTCTGGGTGAGAAGATGATGTATCTTGATGCTGCTGTCAGTACTAAAGTCTCATGTACCAAATTAGGTTAAAAAAATGGCCAAAAGTCTACAATTATAATAAATCCACACGGCTGTCAACTTGACCGTGATTTTAAAAGTACACTGGGGAAAGCTTGTTCTACTTCATTTAGATGTGAATGTGTAAGGTAAGAACTGTGAGCTCTTGTAAACTTTCGAGAAACAATTTCTAGCCGACCCTTTTTCAACTTCTAGATGAATTTGCTTCTTTCTCCATCTGAGTCATTTTCAGAGTAGAAAATATTTGAATTTGTTTTTTCCTGTTTTCATTGCAGGGGATAAAGGCTAGAGTCCAGCTGGGATGTTGGGAAGTTTGGCACCTCGGGCCACATTTTAAGGCATTTCATTGGGCAGAAGCCGGATTCGAACCCAGTTCCCTCTCCCTGTGCTGCTGGGCATCTCGTGGCTCTGTTTTCCTTGGGTGCCTGTGGGTGTCCTGCACAGAGGAGAGGACTCCAGGCTGCCCAGGGGCAGGCAGCTGCATGCAGTGGCGCTCAGACACGGAGGAGCCACACTCTCCAGTTGCCTCCTTGGTAGTGGCCCCTGAAGGTGGGCATTGGGGCGTCCAAGGGAATGAGTCAAGACTGCTCAGGAGCCACGTCTCCTCTCTGGACAGCTCATGAGTTCTCCCTGTGGCCATTCGCTCTCCTTTCGAGTTTGGTTCTTGAGGTCACACATGCTGTGAACACAAGTGGACGGAACAGCTGTCTGTGTCAGGGTCTCCCAGGGTAGGTGAACACGGCCGTTTCTAGGTCTTGCGTCCACTGAAGGGAAGATAACAGTAAGCTTTTTCGTTTCTCCTGCCATTACACCTTTCTTCCCTATCCTGCTTTTATTGCTGGCTTCAAAATTCGGTCGGGAGTCAGACCAAGGAATAGATACGCGGTATGTGTAAGGCCCATCCCACATACCCAGCAGGATCGGGCTTCCAGGGTAGCACCCACCAGACACCGGGGAAGGAACATAATTGCAGAGCCAATTCACATTCCTGCCAACAATAGAGGCGACCTCAACTCAACAGCAATAATAGTAACTAACACGATGACCACCGACACGCGCCAGGCATTGTCCCCCACCTCATACACGCTGCTTAGTTTAACCTGACCATAGCCCTAGCCCTGGGACTGGGCTGCGTCACCCTCTCCTCGCAGGAACTTGCCCAGGAGGGAGGCGAGAATGGGATCTGCCTGGTTTGCCTCCAGGCGTGCCATTTTGACTCTCAAGGTGTGAAATGATGAATTGGCAGATTGAACACTTTGATGAAAATGGCCCAGCTGCCTGGAGGAAGGAGCCGTCGCTCTGGGTTTGGATGGGGAATGGAGGGACCTGTATTCGTTGAGGCCCAGCCATGTGCCAAATGTTGCCTATCCTTCACCTCATCTCATCTTCCCAGCAGCACCCGCATCAGGTGGATATAGTTACCCCCAGTTTACAGATGAGAAAACAGAGGCTCACAAAGTACACTAAGTTTCCCAAAGTCCTGTGATAAGCCAGGGGTGGATTTAAGATCTGAGCGGTGGCCAGGCACCCTATAAAGGCCATTCTCTTCCCCCGGGGTCACGTGACTGGCTCAAAGGGCAGGCATGTTGAGGATGGAGAGAGGACAGGGAGCACAGTCTCCATGGGGTGAAGTGCACCAGCAAAGGTGTGTTCGGGAGACTCTGAGCAGACCAGGCTGGTGTGTGGGGACAGTTGAGGCAGTGTGTAATGGGAGATGGGCCAGGAGGGGCCCAATTGTGGAGGAAGGCCTTAAGGCCTAGGCCGAGGCTCATAGAGTGGGTCCTGGAGGGAGATGGTGGGACCTCATCCAGAGAGAGCCGGGAGATGCCCGGAATCCTGCCCAGAGTCACCAGTGACCAAGGAGGCTCTGGGCAGAACTCATTCTGGGCCTGAGCAGCCCCTGAGCTTGGCTCGGGTGATGGATTTATGGCACAAGATGAACACAGAGCTGGCGCTTGTGTGTGGGGTCCTCCCCATGGCTGTCTCACCTAGAACAACAGAGAAAGCCACGAAGCAGATGGGGGCCAGTGGCATCCTTTAGCCTGGCGGCCACCTCTGCCAGATCACTGGATTCTTGGAAATCCCAGCTAAATACAGCAGTCCTCTGAGCTGGTCCTCCTGCAGCCATCCCCAAATGCTTCTCGGCCGTGGTCACGCACAGTGGCGAGCGGCTGCATGAGTATCTTGGGCTCTGCACAGCTACTTGCAGGAGAAGGAGCTGTTGGCTGCCTTTGCCGTTTGAGAAATGTCATCAACATAAACATTCAGGGAGCATGACAAAGCCCAGTGGTCGTCACCTGGTCCTGCTCCCAAAATCATCCAGAGCTCTCTGCTCCCGCAATTGTGCGAGTGCTGGTGTCGCCGCGTCTTCCCTTCCTCCGGCCGAGTTTGGATTAGGGATGGGGAATGCGGTAATTTGGCGTATGAGAGCAGTGCTCTTGGCTTCCATGAAATAGACACACTAAGTGCAAATCAACCCAGTGGGGCTGGTAAGCCTGAGAGCGCGAGAGAAGCACAGAGCCGGCGCGGACTGCTGTGTGGCCTGCGGGTCTTAGGTCGTCCTGTCGGAGAGTCTCACCTGTGGCTTTTTTGAGAGTTTGTGGCTTCTAATTGGGACTGTACTGTGATCTTTCTTTAACGGGAAGTGGCTCCGATGTCCTTCAGCTTTGAAATGTGTCCCAAGATGAAACTTTATTCAGAGAAAAGCTGCTCCGAAGACCCGGGGCAGCTTCCTGGCACCATGACTGCAGGTGGGAGAGGACCCTCCCTTTTCTAGATCTTTCCTCCCCACTTCCCCGGCAACCGCTGCCTCTTCTTGGTTCCCCATAGGGCCTTTCTTCTGGGTTTTGAGGTGCGACACTCGGATTTTAACCCACTTTGGGATGGGTTGGGGAATCACTGGAGGGAATTGCTCTTCCCGATGATGTCCCAGGCCAGGTGGTGGTGGCAGTGAGCAAGCTTCGGAGGCTGGGAAGCCGCTGCTTGGGGGTGGCAGAGGAAAGAAGAACTTTTGTGCCAGGGGCTGCCACCTGCGTGTTCTGTCTTCCAAAGTCCCCGCATGCTGGCGTGTGACACCAGCATGCGGGGTGGACGTAGCCAGAGCTTCAGGATGCAGCAGTGGTGACGTCTAAAATCCAGGTCCCAGCCTTGGGGCAGCTGGTCCCCAGGGAGTGCACCTGCCCTGCCCTGAATCAAGGGCGGGGCACTACCCCAGTGGGAGACACCGGGGGGCGGCGCTGGGCATGTCGGCAGAGCTCACGGGCAAGGGGCAGAGGCGTAAAGACCTGGTCACCCGCAGCATTTTCGAGGGTAGGTGTCCACTGCAGGTCACAGGGTCAGACCAGGGATGAGCCGGTGCCCATGTGGGGAGAGTGCCCCAGTCACCACGGAGGGCAGGAGTAAGCCTGAACCACACCAGACTCAGTTCAACAAGGCACGGGGTAATGCCCATTTTGTCCTTTTGTCACCCAAAGCCCTCCATTAAAGGCCTCTTCCCATCATGTTGGGGAGAAAGACCTTCATTTGACAGGACCCGCCGGGCAGTTGCTGTCAACATCCCACTGTCCCCCAGGCCAGGAACCCCACATGGAGAGGAGCTGGGTGCACCACCCCAGGTTCTGTGACTGGTTTCTGGGACCACGAAAGGGAAACTGCATTTTAACAGCTCTGATGAGTATCCGCTGACGTGCCTCTGCCCACTGAGTCTGCAGAGTAACCAGGCTTTGAGGGACAGACAAGGAACCCTGCGTCCTGTGGGGCACGTTTTAAGGTGTTGGTCTACCAGCCATTATCATTGGGACCGGGGGCGAGAGGAAGCTGTGTGCGCCTCCAGGGGCTGCTTGCGGGACATGGAGCATCATTTTGCATGATATTTATTGACGTGGTAATTCCCCATCACAGTTCAAAATACCTAGACCCGGGCGGCAGGAAGCCTGAGGGAGCTGCTTCTGCTTAGACTCAGAGGCAGAGGTGGAACCTAGGAGGGCACGGGGGCAGGGCAGGTGGGGAGTGGGGTGGCAGACAGACAGACCGATGGACAGACAGGGAGCGCTGGACATGAGGGAGACCACCGAACCCAGATGGCAAAGCGGGGAGAGGCTCTCAGGAAAAAAAGGATGAAAAAGCATCCCTGAGCTGTGGTCAGGTGACCATTTTAAGTCCATGAAAGTCCTGCTAGAGGAAACCATCCAGAAAGCTCCCTGCTTTGTCATCCAGCTGACTTGCAGAGCGGAGAGCCTGTTAAAAATCCGGGAGTAGACTGTCACAGTCTGACAAATTAAATAGCTGTGCTGAAGCCGGAATGGACTTCCTCCCGCAGCACCCCCGGGGGGATGGCACAGAGGGAGGACGTGCCTCGGCACGGTTTCGGGGACAAAGGATAATGTCTACATTTTACAAGTAGTTCTTGCTCCTTGAGACTTCGAAGGCCTCACACGTATGTTCGGGTCCGTTTTGATGTTATTAAGCTCAGCTCCTCAGACCTGGTTCCTGTTATTCTCATCAGCTCAAAAGCCCCCCTCCTATTTCAGAAGGTGCAGAAGACAAGAAGAAAGAGGTTCGACCCATGGGTGTGGCTTTGCCGCTTACTAAGGAAAACTGAGGCGTCGATTGGAAGGCCCTTGGGCATTCTGGGGAGGAAGCGGGGAGGGTAAAGGAGTGAGGACTTTTGTCCTTTTGCCTGATGCTGCTATTGGAGAGGAGGAAAGAGGGTCTGTGGACCACGACAGTCTGTCCTCACCAAGAGCCCCTTTCAGCTCTGGGGCCGAGACTAAAGGAGACAGGGAGCAGAGAGGTGTATGGCTCATCTTATAAATCTCGGCTTCTAGAGGAAAATCACGGCTCTGGGTGCAGAAAGTGGGTACTGCTGTGCTGTGTTCAGGCTGACGTTGACATGATACTTGGAGGTTATCTGGCACCCTTTTCGGTGTTTCTGGCATAATTTGAATAATCAGAAGCATTCTTTTCTTCATTGTTCTAGCCTGTGAAAAGGACCGGTTCTGCTTTTAGAGGTATAAAAATACTTCGGTAATAGAAAACCGCTTCCCACCTGACAGGCAGATGTAAATGACTTCTGTCTATTTTCAGTCCCTGCGCTGGCGCGGGGGCTTCACCACCGGCACTCTGATGAATTGGCCTGCCGTGGGGCGTGGGGGAGTGTGCCCACGCATGATGTGTGTGTGTACATAGTGTACACGGTATGTGGGCGCACATTTGTGGGCACAAGCCATTGGCATCAGAGTGGTGTTGAGCGTCTGACCTGGGAGTGCTGGCTCTAGGTGGCTGTGGCTCCAGGTGACCTGCGCAGCCTGGGTGACAGAAAATGATGTCACAGCTACTATCCCATCAGTGTTCTCTGGGACGCTGACCCACTGAGAGACAGCAGTTCTCGTGAAGGGAACAGGCGCACGTCAGCTCCCGAGGGTGCTAGGGGCTGGGTTCCCGGACAGCCCTGTCCCTTCTCACAGAGGTTGACCAGCCTCTCTGCACACAGCGGCATTTAGAGGGGTTCTGGAGTGTTCCAGAAACGGGCTGTGGCTCTTTGAAAATGATCACAAGCTTAAGCAACTAAGGTCCAGAAGGTTAACCCTCAGGTAGGCTCTGTTGGTGGGAGCTGGTTTCCTCTCGATGCGCCAGGATGCACACAAGATCCTCAATCCACAGGAGTAGGGCTGTCCCTTCAGCTGCCACTCCCCAAGACGAAGAGACATTGTCATCACACGGCTTGCATTTTCCAGCGTGTGTTTTGTGGTGACGTTTTGTCTCAATTTCGACTCCAGCCAACCACCAGCCATTAGGCACTTTCTGTGTGGGCCCCATGGGAAGCGCTTCAAAGACCTGATCTGGTTTGGTCTTCACAAACCCCGTCAGGGTTAAGAACTCCTTTCTCGCCCATTACCAGGTGAGGAAGACGAGTTTACAAAGAGGAAGGAACTTTCCGCAGTCACACAGCTAATGGGAGGCAGAATGCTAGGCTGATTTCGGAGCCTTGCGGCCCATTGGAATCTTCTGGATCGTGCCCCAGACCGGTTCCACCAGAATTATTTTTCAAAGCTCCTGGGTGATTCCAGCGTGCAGGCAACACTGAGAACCCCTGGCCTGGAGGCTGTCTAGGATTCTGTCACAGACAGCGCCAGGTGGGAGTTAGTCCTCATTGTTCACCCGTGTTGTTAACAAGGGGACACAGGACTGGTGAACAGAGATGTGGCAAGCAGGACATGTGCTGGAGTCCGTTTCACGTTGGGGGTGGATGTGCTGGACCCCTTGTCCACCCTCCTCTGAGCACTTTGTCCCAAAGCTTGTGGTTGGGCAAGTATGGAGGGTATGGTGAGCGACCCTGGGAAAGCGCAATGCTGAAAGGTCCAGACTTTGGCCAACCACGCCCCTCTGGCCCCTTGTCCATGATGCTCAGCGCCTCCCACAGTACACACAATACTCCAGAAGTCAGAATGTGTTTAAATTACTGGCAAAGAAGAATTCCACACACTTTAGGATGTGGTTTAAACTGGCCACCGGCATGTCCACAGCCAGGAGATGCCTCCTTGCACGGTGGGAGCGAAGCCGGAGCCCCCATGCTGGCGAAGGTGTTCCTGCAAATGGTGCTTCGTGACAATGGAACGTGTGCATGTAGGCGAAACCGGGCTGCAGGCAGCCTGGATAAAGACGGACAGCACTGATGTGCACTGGACATGCTTGCACTTCGGAGGGCACCTGAACAATCAGAACGTGATTTGCCCTCACTTGAACCACCAAAGCAGCCTCTCCAGAACGCAGATGCCTGCTCTGTGACTCCCCACCCCCCACTTCCCTCTCTCATCCTTTAAGTGATGGGCCCTTCCTGGTTTGCGTTGAGGATGAACTAGTGTATCTCTGTGCTAACCAGATCAGACAATCTTTTGATTGCTGTAATTTTCACTCCCCGTGACATCAGCACTAATTTTTGTCAGTCCAGTGGGAATGTCTGACTGCATTTCTGCCTTGTGGCTGAGAAAATAAAGTGTCAATGAAATTCAGTTCTGGGGAATGGAGGGTCATGGATATATGTGGTGCGAGGGACGGTGCATTGGCGATGGGTGAGTCTTGCCTGGCAGAGCTAGAAAATGTCCAGCTCTAGAACTCTGTGAGTGTGCTATGCAAAATTCTACCATTAAAAATATTAAAGACACGCATCTGTTTAAAAATAGTCAACTATCCATATTTATTACCTGGCTCTCCATAATTTGCTCGTGGCTCCTTCGTTTCTTGTTTGTTGTCATTTGTTTAGAACCAACAGAAAAACATCTATGTGAGAGGAAAGATCTGCGTCAGACTGAGGGAAGATTCTGTGCCAGGCTCTGCCTGATGATGATCTTGGGTCCAGCCTCAATAGGAGACGCTCACCACAAGCACGGTGTGTGCAGATGGAATTCCCTGTCTCTGACCCTTATATCAGGGCCCCAGGGTCATTTCTGTAGGAACCCACCCGAGAACCTCAGCTGCCATGCGGTTGTCTAAGGAAAGAAGGCCATATGTACCTCACTACTGGCGAAGTCTAATGCTTGAAGGGGCTTTGGAGAGCAGATCTCTTCTTTTACCATGGGGAAACTGAGGCCCAGATGGGTAGACTGCCTGTCCATGGCCACTCCCTCATCATGAGCAGGGCTGGAATGAAGCTCCCGGCTGTCTCCCACCACCTTTCTGTCCAGAGGTCCCCACCGGAAACTCCAAGGCCAATCATTTTTCTTCCCACCTTTAATTGCACAGATCTTAATGTGCTCCCTTAACCTCATTGGGAAAAGTCTACACTGGGGATGTGTTCTAACCAAGCTTCGCGCCCACGTGGACTCTGCGAGGAAGTCTGAGAATGACATTGGATTGAAGGTCTCCTGGACGGGCTGCAGGATGACAGCTCTCATCTCTTCTAGGACAGCCCGTGGCTTCTGTCTCAGAATCACGGCTGTTCCATCTTATGGACTCCTTGTGAAGCCTTGCTGGCTAAAAAGTGTACCTTTTACGTAATGTTCACGTAGGAGGAAGGGAGTCCTCTTCAGAGGGAAGTCGGTCCCCCAGGGAGGACCTGAGCTGGTGTGGGCAGGGCACGGGTGAGTGTATTAGTTTCCTGTTGCTGCTGTAACAAATAACGACAAATTAAAACAGCACAAATTTATTATCTGAAAGTTCTGGAGGCCAGAAGTCTAAAATCAAAGTGGTAGCAGGGCTGTGTTCCTTCAGGAGGCTTTGGGAAAGAATGCTTTCCTTGCCTTTTCCAGCTTCTAGAGGCTGCCTGCCTTCCTCGTCCTGTAGCCCCTTCCTCCACCTTCAGAGACAGCAGCTTCAGATCTCCGTCTTTCTCTGACCTCTGAGTCCATCATCGGATCTCTACTACTGCCTCTGACCTTCTTGCCTCCCTCTTTCCTTTATAAAGACAATTGTGATTATTTTATGCCACCCCCAGAATCCAGAATAATCTCCCCTTCTCAAGATCCTTAATTTAATGCCATCTGCAAAGTCTCTTTTGGCGTGTAAGATAACATATTCACAGGTTCCAAGGTGCAGACATCTTTGGGGGCTTTTATTCTGCCCAGTACAGTGAAGTAGGGTACAAATCCCACCACTGCTCTCTCCCTCCACCCCTCCCTCCCTCCACCCACCCCTCCCTCCATCCACCCACCCCTCCCTCCCTCCACCCACCCCTCCCTCCCTCCACCCACCCCTCCCTTAACCCTCCCTTTCTCCATCCCTCCATACTGCCCTCCACCCAGAGTTCTCACCCTGAGTCCCCAACACTCAAGGCCTAGAGACCACGCTGGGAGTTGCGTTTGGGGATTGCTTGAATGTGTTCCTCGTGTACATGGTTGAGCTTTGGAGACATAGGCCAGAACATTCTATCAGAGAACGAGCCCTGAGGTCGCCTTTCCTCAGGCTCTCATGGGAGCAGGGCAGCCACCAGCAGCTGCTCTAAGGGCTTCTGATGAGGGTTGCCCCTGTGGGCGGCTCTGGAGGCTGTGGCCCTGCCGACCGTGTCCGGCTGGTGCCTCTGGCAGCAGCTTCATTCCCTGGTTGGGAAGGTACAGTGGGAAGTCTGGGCATGTTGGGGAGACCAGCAGCTCTAAAGCTTTCCTATCGGCTGGCACACCAGCAGGCTGTCACTTCTCCTGCTGGGCTAGTTGGAGTAGTTAATTCTGGACTTCTGGAGAACCATACCGTTCAGAGCTCCCTGAGGTCTGTGTCACTGGCTTCCTCGTTCCTCTGCGTTGAATCAAGAGCATCTTCCCCTCAGACCTTGCTCAGTTCTCCTGGTCTTCCCCATCCTTACCTGCCCTTTCTTCAACCTTGAGAACACACCTACCCGAGAGATGTGACTTGAGGGGAGCCCAGTTGTTGCTGGTACTCAGCCAAGCCCAGCTGCAAAGTCTGGGGCAGCGGTTGGCAAACCATGGCCTGGGGACCAAGTCCACCTACCACCTGGTTTTGTAAATGGAGCTTTATTGGAGCATAACCCTGCCCATTCATTACGGATGCCTGCTTTTGCAGCGAAACAGCAGAGTCGAGCAGTTCCGACAGACTGTATATCCTGCCAAGCCTAAAATATTTATGGTCCAGCCCTTTACAGAAGACGATTCCAGCCTTTGCAGCATCAGCGTCCAACCGTCCATTCCAGGAGCACTTACTGGGGGCCTCCCTGATTGGGGGCACCGTGCTGGCCCTGGGACTGTTGAGGTAAATGCGCCCTGCGTGGCTTTTGAGGGGCGGGTCATCGTCGGGCCTTCCTCAGTGTCACTCATTTTATCAAACTGGAAAGATGGCAAGACCCACGTGTTTGCAAACCATCAGGCACCTGTACAGACATTTAATACACACAGTGACTGCCTCCCCGCAGTGTTGCCTGTATGGCCAATCCCAGTACAGTGAGGGTCACTGTCTCCTGGGCATGTTGCTTTGTCAACAGCAAAGTCACATCAGTGGCTCACGGGGCAGGAAGGCGAAGGGTGGAGGTTTTCCTGGATAATCCGCGGAGGAAGGTCAGGATTCTGTGTCGCCTCTCTGGTAAAGCCGGTGACATGGGCCAGACACATGTCGAGTAGAAGGTTCCCTCCAGCCCGCCTGCAGGTGGCGTCGAGAGGCTGGGCACGGAGCCATTCTGGGACCTGGCCTGCGTCCCAGAGCTCGATGGTGCTGAGCTGGGACCAGATTCCTCCCTAGGGGCCGGAGATGCTGCGCTGTCCACACCCTGTGAAAAGTGAACTGAGCCCAAACCAGGAGGTGACTGAGAATCCCACATTCTTCCTTCCCAGTGTTCCCTCTTGATGATTTTGTTGTGGTTCTTTTGCTGTTGAAAAGATTTTATAAAGAGCTCACCCAAATATCTAAAACCGTGCCATTTGCAAGGAAGAAAGGAGAGCCTGGAAATGCATGAGTGGCATCCAGGGACCATTAGGAACCTGAGGTGGCCAGGAGGAGGGTGTAACCCCCCAGCCCCACCCCGACCGGAGGCATTAGAGGCGGCACAGGAAGCAGAATGGGTCTCTTGGTTCCTGCGCCCACCCTCATCCCAGATTCTGCCGGGGAACCAGGGAGCTGACGGCAGGAAGATACCCATCAGCAGAAAGAAAAAAGCAAGCGACATCCCAAAAGCAGAAAAAGCACCCGGAAAGTTGCCCCTCCCATGGCTGGATGTGGGCTGCTGGCTCCTTGAGTGCTGTGTCCCCTGCCCCCGCCCCTGCCAGCAGGTAACCCCTGACCACCGTCTTCAGGGGAGAAGGGCACCCCCTTCCCACCCGGTGCTTACGGACCTCCTTTGGCTGCACAAGGACCCACCAAGGAGGCATTTGTAGGGAGTTTGGGTGTCCTGGTGGTCAGGTGTGATGACAGCCATTGGTTTCTGTAGTTGGAAGTCTGAGCTCCTGGGTGTGAAGTGCAGGCCGTGTGGCTGGTGGGGTTGGACACTCAGTCTGTGCTTTCTTGTCCCGTGTGGGAGGAGGGGTTCCGAGGAGGACGTGCCCAGGAGATATTTGCAGCTCTGTCTCCATGCCCCCACTGATGGAGGCAGGGATCCTCGGGGGCACGAGAGGGGAATGTCGGGGGGGTGGGCAGCTCCCTCAGCCTCTCTCTACTGAAGCCTGGGCCTCTCTCTGCACTTTGGGGACCCCTCATCTGACGAGACTCACCTCTGCCATGGGGCGTGGAGGAGGGATGTTCTGCACGTCCCAGTTACCTCCGAGAGTCCTGGGTGAGCGAACACAGTGAGGACCGTAACTCCTCTGCGGCCTCTGCCTGCTGAGCTCTGCCCGCCGTGACTGCTGCTTATCCACAATTATTTTTATGGCACCCTTACCCCCTGGAGGGCTCAGGGCACTGAGGTCTCAGTGTGGCTCTGACATTTGGACAGGCACAAAACCAGCCCTGCTTTTTGGAGGGCACCCACCCCACCTGGCCCCAGCCCACCTGGCCCCACCCCACCTGGCAACTGAGGGAACATGCCTTTAGTGCAGCTGAGAAAGCAAACCCAGTGACTGACCCACCCCGGGATCTCTCTGGAAACAGCCGCCCCTTCCAAAACCGCACCTTGTCAAATGAAACCTGAGGGAATGAGTCGCTCTCCGGAGTTTGAGGGACAAGCTGCTAATTCTTTTCTGCAGGTGACCAGGATCAGGGGGCCTAATGGTTCCCAAGGGGCTCAGGCAACAGACAGCGGTTTGCCGGCGACACCGCCCACTGGGAGCTGCTCTGGAACCACCTGCTGGGATCCTTTGTTGCTCCAGCGGGGTGTGGGCAGGAGGTGGGAGGTGTTTAATAACAGGTAGCCACAGGGGAGCGTCCGTTCTGCCAGAGGATGTGCATTTCCTCGCACGTGCAGTGAGGGGCCCTTAGTGTAAGCAGGGCTCCAGTCCTCCCCAAACGAAAGAAGACCTCCCCACACCCCGGCAAGAAGTGTTTTGTTTTGTTTTTAGCTTGAGGACGTTTTGCGGGATGAAAACGAAATTGAAGGATCAGGGGCGATGGGACGAGCCGAGAGCTCTTTGGATGCACGTAGGGACTTGGGGCCTTGGGCTTCCGGAACATCTCGCCACTTCAGCCCTGGGGGCACTGCGCACACACCCAGGGGGCGACCTTGGCCCTCGGTGACCAAGGGCATTTTGTCTTCTGGGGAGGAAAGGCGTGTAATTTCTTCCCACACTGTGAAATATTCCATGCAACAGCAGACTGAGTGCACTCTCCTGAATTGAGCTGACTGTGGCAATTTGGTGGGAGCCAGCCGGCACACGGGGGGCCGGGGAGGAGGGGGGCCGACTCCACTGCACTGCAGGGGCTGGCAGAGGCTTGAGGACGGGTGCAAGAGCCGCCTCGAGTTGGGCAGAAGTGGCTGGGATGTTGGCTCCTGGGCTGACTCGCTCTGTGGCCTTGGGTAGGTCATTAAGCTTCTCTGAGCCCTTGTTTCTCATCTGCAAACTATGGAGAAGTATGGGGTCCTCAGCTTGCTGTGAGGCGTAAAGGAAAAGATGGGAGCAAAGCTGGTGCCATGCTCATCGTTTCCCGAATGTGCACGCGCCCAGCGCTGGCGCTTGCCGGAGCACTGGGCTGCTCCCCGGGCCTCTCCTTCAGGGACACTCCACCTGTCTCCACCCGACTGAAGTTAGGCTGCTGTGTGTCCCCAGAAGTTTGGCGGAGTTGGCAGGCGCCGTTTCTCTTTAAAGCGCTGTGAGTTGTCATGGGAAATGTAAATGGTTGGCCGTTTGTTTCTTGATCATTTCTTGACATATCTTCTGGGCAGGAGTCAGCTCATCCCGGGAGCAGCTATCTGCGAGGGGTGAGGCCCACATCCAGAGGGGCTCCCAGGCCAGCAATCAGGAGCTCACGGGCTTATTGGGGAGCAATTCCCCTTCCAAGGAGGCCTCCTTGATTTTTCCACGGGCAAAGGCATGGTGTCTTCATTTTCAATGGAGAAAAATACCTTTTTTTACCCTTTGTTTGGGAAAAATGTCTTCCTCTGTGTAAAAATCAACACCCCTGGGGGTTCTACTTAAGATTCAAAAGCAATTACCCGCTGATGTGATGGGAGGGGGCAAAGGGGCTTCCAGGGGCTGTTCGAGTTCCATTCCCTGATGTGGGGGCTGGTTGCCCGGCCGTGTTCAATCTGGGGGAGTATATTGAGCCATCTGTACACTTAGAATGTGTGCACTTTTCTCTCTGTATGCTATGCTTTAGTAAAATCTGCATCAGACAGAGAGCTTCAGGACTGAGTAAAATAGTCCGAAATAAATAGAATATGCACATTTAGATTGCCACTATACAGGGGCTTATGGGCAGCTTTTCTGCTGTCCACTTGGGCATGGGTTTATGCGTACAGGACGTGAGACAGAGGGATACCAGTGGCCCCTCTAAAACACATGGCGTGGCAGTACTGGACCCTGTGGGTTGACTTCAGGGACTGTCCAAACAGCTGGACACCCAGGAGCTCCTGGGCATTTCCTGCTGGCCCAGCATGCAATGGCTCCCGTCCCAAAGGAGTCTGGTCCTATTGGGGGGACTGAGTGGGAAAGAGATGCCTACCAGGTGATGGGGCCCAGGACGGTGGCTGTCACTCAGGATTCACTTCATTAACTCCATAAACATTTTTTTAAGTGACCCCTACATGCCCTGCCCTGTTCTATACACAGGACACGGTGATTCAGAAGACAGTTCTGGTCACATTGTCTCAGACCAGCGGCGTCTGGGGCAATGGAAGAGCTGGGAGGCAAGATGAGCCCTGGGCTGGGGGCAGCTGTCAGACAGCTGGGCTCGTGTCGGGCGTTCAGTTTGGGGCTGGCTGGCGTCGCTGTAATGAGGAACAGGCTTGCCCTGATGTCCGCTTTATTCTCACCGTCACTGAACTTCAGGACCCTCGGGATCACTGGGAGCCAGGATGTCTGGACAGGCTCTTTCTGAATCGCTAACGTTCTAAAAGTAACTCATCCCGGAGAGATAACTAAGGAAGCTCCTTCGTTTTCGTTTGATGGTGACTGTTCACGAATGCCTCTATCTACAAGGTTTTAAACCTCCGTTCATTTACACCTTTGTTCACTATCCTTTGTTGTGTGTCCACACGGGGCAGGGCAGTAGCCAGGGCCAGAGGTTTGGAGATGAAAGGTGACATGACCAGAAGGGGCAGGTGCATGGTAGGCAGTTACAGCCCCACCAGGTGGGTGCTGGGGGGATGTGTGGCCCCCTTAGGATTTTCTGAACACAGCACAACTCCCCTGGAAACAGGATTAGATCGTGGAGAAGTCCCTTCCAGTTGGCTTCATTTGGATGGCATCAGCGGGGTGTATGGAAAAAGCTCTCACTGGTTCTGTTTTTGCTTCCTGGTACTGCTGAGAAGGCACAAGGCCCGTCCGCCAGCTCTGAGCTGCCCAGAAGCCTAAATAGTGTAGTGGGGCACAGGACCCATTTGCTATTTTGTGATACGTCTACAGCTCTGCTTGCAAAACACAGCGTGCTAATTTGTAGAGCAGAATTCTAGAAAGTGAATCCCGTTTCTCCCCAACTGCCCTTCAACAGCAAAGATGGAACCAGGCGCAGTGGTCCTTGGGCTGCCCTATGGCCGGGGGGTCTGCTCCTTTGCCTGGGTGCCTCTCTCCTTAGCTTAGACATGGTTCCCCCAAGCCCGGGGGGGTACCCCACTCTATCCCCACTCTATCCATCCTGCCAACAACGGCATTTCCTTTCTTGACCACTGGGCTCCAATTGTGTTTCAGCCAGAACCAAGCATCGCATTTTACGTTTGTCCTCTTTCCAAGAAGACCCCCTTCAAAATCCCCTAGATGTAAAGTGTCAGGGTCTGTGAGACAAACTGCCCCCAGGCCGGCCCTGGTTCTGTGGCTGGAACCCTGGGTGTCCATCTGCTCCTCCCCCGGGGACCATCCTCCTGCCCATCAGCCTGTTTGTCCCAGCGCTTCTGCTGCCGGGGTGGGCCCTGCTCTCCTCCCTCCGCCCCTGTCTTCTCACTAAGCTCGCAGCTAACAGAGCTCTGCCACGGGGACCGAGTCTGAGCAGAGTTCTCTTCCCTGTGATGGATGGGCCCGGACACTGCCATCTCTCTTTGTCTCTCTGTCTGTCTCTCCATCTCTCCATCTCTTGTCTCCTCTCTGGTCTGGGTTTTGATCTGGCTTCCGGTCTGGCTGTTTTAAGGATGAGCCGCCCTCACTCTGCATGGAGCTGTTGGGCATTCAACAGCCCTGCCTCTTGGGTCCTTTTCATGTTTGTGGTCCTCTGAGCGCTCGCTGTCCCGACCAGAAAAGCAGTGTTGGACAAGCACCCCCATAAACAAGCACCCACAGCTCACGAAGCAGGCGGCTTACCCAGTAGGGCAAGCACTGGGCTGCACAGAGCTTATTGGCGGGAAAGTAGGGGGGGATGGCTCCGTCCGCATTTCATATTTCAATAAGGGAACCAAACTCCGGGCTTTGCAGTGAAGGACGATCTCGTTACATAAACAGAGGGATTTGCACGTGTTGGACACTCACAAACCCGGCTCTAACTGGACGGCCCCCAGCTGGTGTTCCCAATCCTCCCCTGGAGCTGAGTATGCACTGCCTCCCCGGGCCAGCCTCCGTGGTCCAGGAGTAGGACAGATGTGATGCCTTCTTGACTTCTGCTCCCAGTGTCACTTTTAAGATTCTCCAATTCCGAGTGCATGTTTGTCGTTTTTTAAAGAAAAAAAGGTTTCTGATATTAGAGAAATGCAGCCCTGAGTTGGTGGACCCCACTTGGGTCCCACAGGTGAAGACCCTTAGCTGCCCGGCAGCATGTCACAGGTACCCCCATCCTTCCGTGTCACCCTGGGAGCCAACGTCCCTCTCCGAGATGTGCGTTGTCAGCCTCGTGAGCCAGTGTCACTCACTGGCCTCAACGTTGTATCAGCTTATTGCCAGAGTTCACGGTTGGACCCACAGTTCCAGCCTGGTGGCTCTAAATGACAAGCGCACTGTCTGTACCCTCACTCTGTCTGCCTTTTCCCTTGGAAGGGCCAGATGCTCCCGCAGCTCCCACACGCAGGTCTGTCCCTGGCGACCTGGCCGTGGGCGTCGCAGCCTGTGTGAGCTTCCCACAGCCAGTATTAGTACGTGGTGCCCCAGTGTGGACCTCAACACCAAGGGCCGGCCCCCTGTGCTATCAGAGTGAGAGCAGCACCCATGGGCTCTGCCTGGGGGGATAGGGCCTCTCGGAACCCGGAGACACAAGGTTGCCCTCAGGGCTCCTTGCCCCCCTCTGCAGACTGCCCTTGGCCTCCAAATGGCTGGTGGTCATCTCAGTGACCCGTCTGCCTCCTCAGGCAGCTCCTGGTTTATGGGGGCCCAGCTGGGGATTAGCTTCAAACTTTGAGAGAGAAGAGCTTAGAGGAGGATTTGCTTGGGAGTAACCCTGATCCCGATCTGAGCTGATGAGAGCCTGGTGATAGCAGACGCCTGGCGGTTAGCGCTCCCTCAGTGATGTCATGCCGGTCCCCTGTGGCTCAGGTCCCCAGAGTGCCTGGCCCCGCATCGCAGAGCTCCATCCTGATGAGGAGCCTGACCACCCGGAGCTTGAAGTGTCTCTGCTGTCCCCCAGCTCTTCTCTCCACCGAGGGGCAATCATGGGGCTTTGGGGGCCCTGTCCCCTCCCCCACACTGGTTTCCTCCAGCTGTCAGTGCCCGTGTTTGCTGACCTGTCATCCTCGACATCCCAGTGGTAGGAATCTGACTCATTTGCGGTACTGGCTCTCCTCTAGACTGGCCCCCTCCCACCGGGACGACTCCCCAGCCCTCCCCAGGCACTGTCACTCTCCGTAATGAGTCAGATCGCAGGGCCTCTGGCTTCCTGCCTTTTGCTTCCGCTTCACTCTGCCTGATTAAACAAGGCCCCGGGGACTCCGCATCCAAATCCAGGTGGCACCTGGTGACAGGTTGGTGTTCAAGTGTCCCATCTGTGAAAGACGAGCAGACTCCCCAGACCCTGGGGGGCTTGCATCAACATACAGGTCTGGGGGTCCAGGGAGCATCCAGCTAGTGACTGACCAGAGGGCCCAGGACAAGGGGCTCACATGCACCGTTTCTCAGCAGGGCCCTTAACCCTGGTGTGTGGAGCTAAAAGACCGCCTTTGTACGACTGACTATTTCAGGGTACGTTCTGCAGCCTTCTCAGGAACTGAGAGCTGTTTCTGAGTTAGAAGTCTTTATCTATGAATCTGGTCGCTTCTATTTTATTCTTTATAGCAGATTTGAACAGTCTACTTGAAAAAAAGATTAATGTGGCTCTGTTTGGGAGGTGTAGTTTTTTTCCATTCGCAGAGCCCTGGGATGGAGACTTGCCAGAAATTTCAAAGCAATTGGATGTGGCTGCAAAATGATAAACTTTGAATTATTCATTCATTAATATATTAATTATTTAATTGTAAAGTAAGGATTTATGAATACCTTCTATATAAATAATTTATGTTTATAGAAATATGTACGTTATAAGTAATTCGTAAATCAACTAATACATTAATCATTTAATTAATAAAGACATTTGCTTCCCATCGTGGGGGCAGAAGCTGCGTGGCTGGGGGTGCACTGGGTTAGGATCTGTTCACACTGGCTGTGGGGGCCTGGACACCTGCTTCCTCATCCAAAATGAGAATGGCAGGTTCCTCGTACCCTATATGGCATATGGGAAGTACTTTGTATAAAGCATTATACACGTAATGGTCATCGTCATCAATAAAACCCGTGAAATGCAACTGAGGAAGCAGACAAAGGTGTAAAAGAGACACAAGGTCCATTTTCTTGCCGAGAGCTTGGCATTTCATACTATGGTGTGAAGGTCTTGCGTTTGGCTTGGGTTCTGTAGTCAGGCGTACCGTGTGTTTGCTTATACAGCCTCGAGGGGAAAACCAAATCAATCCTGTGATGGAAAATGAATGTGATCTGCTTTCTGCAGGATACAAGACTCTTCTGAAAGGAATTTCTGGGAAGTTCAACAGTGGGGAGCTGGTGGCCATCATGGGTCCTTCCGGGGCTGGGAAGTCCACGCTCATGAACATTCTGGCCGGATACAGGTGAGCAGCCCCTGCCGAGGAGAATGAGGTCCTCGCCCAGTTGTGGGCCTGGGGGAACAAGGTGACCGGTGAAGGCTGTTCAGCCATCCTGTCACATCTTCAGGTTCTGTGCAGGCTCCCATAAAGCCTGAGGGGTTAGCAGTAACAGGCTTTGGAATCTGTTAAGAAACAGCCCAAGGAAGAGAATGGCCTTGAAGGCGGCAAAAGGCACCACCTGCTTGCTGCCACATGACGGGGAGAATGGACGCAAGCGAGCGAGGGCAAGGGGCAGAACGGCCAGCAGCCTGCTGAGTGAGCTCAGCCTGGCCAGGCCTTCCGGACAGGAAGAAGTGGGAGGGTCAGGGGAGGGGAGGGGGCCCGCAGGAGACCTCGAGACAAGCATGACTGGAGGTCAAAAGTCAGGGGAACGTTGTCAGAGAAGGACGAGGACCGTCCTCTGGGCCCAGAGCCCATGGGGCTTTTGCTCGTGGCTGTTGGTTGTTTCCAGGTTTGGAAACCATGATCCCTGATGTCCTGCCCAGCGTCATCCCTGTGTGAATGCTGTGAAAACTGAACCCTTGCAAGTGTTCAAAAATGCTCCCCTACAGCCAGTTCTTTTCAGTTCTCATGGGCCCATTTGCTAACTTTAGCAAATAATAATAACAATTTAATTTACTGGGAAAAAAGAGCAAGTACCACCGCTTTCCTTGGGACTTCTGAATTACTTCTTAACACTAGAAATTAAAATTTTAAAAAACCCTCATGAGAAATTCCTGCCTGTTGCATTCACACCCGAAGGTTAAGCCAAACTGCCGACGCCCAGCATCACGGAAGGAATGGAGGAGAGGGGAGTGTTTCCTGTGGGGCAGCTCATCCCACACCCTAGCTCCTGGCCGTCCTGAACAGTGCCTGGGCCTCCTGGAGTGGTGGAGGGCAGCCTAGAGTTGGTGGGCACCAAGCCTGGCTCCTGGGGAAGCCAGCTGACCCCAGCCCATTTCCTGGGGGAAAGAAGGGCCCACCACAGGCCCACGGTCACAGAGACGGGCTGATGAAGTCAGAAACCAGACGTAACCTCACTGGTCTCCGTAGACCCTCCATGTTTCTGTTTCCATGGCATCTAGGAGGCAGGGCTGGAAACATGGGTCCTTATTGCGATGCTCATGGCTCCTACCGCCTCCCCGGGCTGAGCTGATGCACCCAGAAGAGCATCGGGCACTAGAGATGCACAGTGGGTCTGGAGTGAGGGAAGTGGCTGGCAGGGCTCTGCACCTTCTGTTCCCACAGTGCACACGGGACACCCCAACCTGCCCACTGTGGTCAGAGAGAACAACTTCCTCGGTGGAGAAGGACCATGCGCTTGGCTAAGGGGGATCCAGGGCCCAGGCCCCCTGCTCTCTGAGCCACCTGAGCCCAAGGACTCTGCTGTGTTCCCTCCTAGTCGCATCCTCAGGAACTGGTTCTGCAGTGGCAGCCATACCATGACTACAGAGTGTTGGCCTTTGGGGTTGTGGCTGTAGCCTCAGCTACCCACAGGATTGCTCAGAAGCCAATCTTACAAATGGCCAAAAAGTCAGGGATGTATATCCGACCTCGTGGCTGTGGGTAGGAGCGTCCGTGCTATCTTTGTGCGTTTAGGGGCACTTGTTACAAATACGCTATCGGAGGCAGCTCGCCCCACCTGCCCCTTTCCACGCTGGGCCTTTTCTCCGTCAATTCCTCCCTGCCAGTGCTGCTGTTCTTCCTGGCCTCCCGTCCCTTCCTGCCCCTCGGTGTCTCTGTGGCAGGTGGTCCAACCGGGAAGATGCTAGGGGGGCCACCTCTCTCTCACTCTCCTCCCAGGCCCGGGAGGAGGAGGAGGAGCAGAGGAGTCGGGCTAACAGTATCCTCCCCTTGGCCTTCCAGGGAGACCGGCATGAAGGGGGCGGTTCTCATCAACGGCCTGCCCCGGGACCTGCGCTGCTTCCGGAAGGTGTCCTGCTACATCATGCAGGACGACATGCTGCTGCCCCACCTCACCGTGCAGGAGGCCATGATGGTGAGCCACCCACTGGCCTGTGCTCTGGCACCTGGCTGCCCCTCTCTCCTCCGCATTAGATGGAGCAGCCCCCAGTGGGCCAGGGCTCTGCCAGGCCCTGCACAGAGTCAGCACCACCCCTCCCTCGAGCGGAGTTCTGGCACCAGACATGCTGTTTGGACAGCTTCATTGAAAAACCCCCAAGATCCTGCGTTCTCATAGACCCTGGATGACAAAATCGAGGTCAAATTTCTGGGAAGGTTATTGACCCAACGGATGTGGGTAACCACTTCCAGGGTGGCCACAATCCTACTGCCTGTGGGCTGAGGGTCCTTCCTTCTCATCAGCTGTGCTTGAGTCATTCTGTGGCTTTGGGCCCAAGTTCCAGCCAACCCGGTGTCGGGGTTGGGGCCCCGAGGGTCTCCTCTTCTGACTCACCTGCCTGCTGAGTGGGTGAGTGAAACCAGCATTTTCTGGATACCCTCCTGGGTCCCAGGCCCTGCAGGCATGTAGCCCAACACAGTCATCAAACATGTCATCTTGCAAGAGCTCATGAGAATGAGTCCCTCCGAGAGTTGAGCAGTTAGCCCAGGATGTCCTGCTCGAAGGGGTCTGGAACAGCCTGGCCTGGACAGACCAGACCCAGCCAAGTGTCGTGACATTGGACTTCCAGGGCCGTTATTTTAACATAATGCTGACAAGTACCACACCCACCCAATTGTGGGCAGTGGGAGGTGCTAGAATGCCCCCCATTAAGAGGAGATGGGAAGACCCATTGGCAGCCCGTTGCTCATCACTGGGCTGCCTGTTTTTTTCTTTCTCCTCGTCCACTGCAGAAGACAGGGCCTAGCCTCCAGGCCTCCCCTGGTGCACTGGGGGACGTTCTCAGCCTGTCTGCCTGGAGCCCTGGCCGGTAGATGGGCGTTTGCCTCGGTTTTTCCACCAGGATAGATCTTGCCCCGCACCCCTCACTTGCGGGGGGCAGAGCTTCCTCCCTGGGGTGTCGGAGAGTGGGGCTGCCCAGCGTGTCATCCCAGGGGCAATTCCAAGGGAATCTTAACTGGGCCGAGAGAAGCAGGTTAAGGTGTAGGGTATGAGAGCTGCTCCCTAACCTGTGGGGAAGCAGAAAGAGAGAGCCCTGAGGGGTTGTCCTCATTCTTCGTCCCTGGCCCTGCGTGCTCTGTAAGTAAGAGGAGACCTCTCCACTGGGCTTGGCCACCACACCCTGCAGGCACACGTGCCGGGTGGTCCTAATTGTTTATCCTGTCTCTAAATGAGCATTCTGATGGGGGCCCAGGGAACTTAGAGGAGTGTGTAAGTAGGATGGTAAATTTAGTAAATACAAGCTTTCAGGTACCCTGTGGATTCCTGAATTGCTGCTTCACCTCTCTCCTGGGTGACCAGAGTTTAGCTTCTCAGCAAGTTGTTGAATTAAGCCCGTGGTCACCTGTTTGAGAAACTTTCCTTTGATGTCCAGCTCAATCACTGCTTTCTGTTGCAGACAAGATTAGTGACTCCTATTGTCACCTCTGTCCTCCCCCTACCCTGTCACCAGGCTCTGCTGTGAAATCCATTGATTTTCAGAACTAAATTAGATTTTGATTTTGAGGATTTCTCAATAGCTCTAAAAAATACTTTCAACTTGAGGCAGTGACACCTTTTGACTATTCACGGTCCTGCCGCCCACATAGGGGTGAAACTGGCTGCCAGCTATCGGTCGTGCGTTTCTGTGTGCTACTTCTGACCTCACAACCACCAGGAGGACCGAGCAGTGACACCCGGTGTCACACGGCAGGCAGCTGGCCCTGCCGAGCCGACCTAGGCCCGGTCCCGTCTGACTCTGGGACCGGGGCCTTTCCACCAGTCTCGCCCGCGTCTCAGTCCCTCACTGGTCTTCATGGCAACTTCACTAGCTCACTGGGTGCGCGGGTTCTAGCCTCATCATTGTGCTCACGAGGAAACTGAGGCTCCCAGTTTCCCAAAGCCGCAGAAGTGGGCAGGGCAGGACACGGCCAAGGCTGATGCTGGGGCAGGACAGTGGCCGCTCAGGTCTTTCCAAGCAGGGTTGGGACCCCGTGGTGTGCTGACAAACAGGACCTCAACAAAACAAAGCAACAACAATACAACCCGAATCCTGAAAGGCTGCACTTGCCAATTTCTGTGGTGTAGACCCTGCCACTATGGATCACGTTACACTGTCATCGGTTTAACAGGTGGCTTGTGAAACTCTTGAGTAGGCACCAATGGCCTTCAGGCCCCTGATGCCTGGGGTTTCCTGCTCCCCACTGCCCACATCTGACTTCTCTCGTGGGCACGGCAGAGAATTCCACTGAGAGAACAGGAAGCACCCGATACGGGCTGCTCTCCCAGACCCTGCCTTTGCTAAGCTGCTCGAGGGGAGGAGCCAAGACCCCCGAGGGTTCTCCTCTACCATCCAGCAGCTCAGGGGCCGCTGGGATTCTGGGCCCACGGTGTGGCACATGAGGTGCACCCTGCCCACGGCCACCTGTTCTGATTCCGTACCGTTGTCCTTGTCCCCTGCAGGTGTCTGCACATCTGAAGCTCCAGGAGAAGGATGAAGGCAGAAGGGAGATGGTAAGTGTGTGTCTGGGCCTCAGGTGGTCCAGAAAGCATGTGAAATCCATTTGACAAACACATGTGGAGGGACTTTTTGGCGCTGGTTTTGTTTGTTGGTTTGTCACCTAGTCTTCTCTGAGGGTGGGGGGACGGTGACATCTCAGTGTGCGTTCTGGCCTGGCCACCAGGGCCCAGGAGTGAGCACTCCACTTCAAGAGCCATGGCTTTGACTCTCAGATCCAGATGCTGCCACATGAGGACACGGCAGGACCCCGGCCTGAGAGCTTGGATGGCCGGGAGAGCCTGCCTTAGGGTTGGACCAAGCGCTCTGCTCCTTTTAGTGTTTGGTACCCTTTCTACTCAGTTGTTTTTTTATAAAACACTAACAATAAAGATGGTTACTCATTTGCTTAAAAATAACCAGCCTCCGCCCGCACACACGGGCAAGAAGAAATTTGGTTCTTACGTGTTATTAACCAGCCTTATAAAAAATAAACAAGGTCCTGGGATGACTGAGACCTTCTCATCCTTTCATTGTTGTTTTGCGGTTCCCTAACACCCCAGGGAGCAGGGAGGGGGTTGGGTAGGCAGACCCAGCGGGGGCCAGAAAGCCCCACATAGCGAGGCAGGGACCGGTGTATACTTACGAACAGGAATCACACAGCGTGAGGGTGAGCGGAGAGGGAGGTCAGGTCAGAGGGGCTTGCTGACGTGGAGAGGACCCTGTAATGAAGCAGAAATGAGCCCACGGGGGAGCCCCGTCAGCCTTGGCCTCCTAGAACCCACTGCCTCCAGCGCCCCGGGCTTCCGTCCATAATGGGGGGATGGAAGACCCGGCCCCACCTGCCCTGGGTCACCTGCTCTAATTCAGCGGGCAACTGAATTCGATGATGTCGTGCATGTCTTTGAGCTCCACAGAACAGATGTGATCCATAAGTCAGTAGGCCGTGGGGTGGTTTCCCTGCAGTGTGACCTGCCTGGACCAGCCTTTCCAGGCAGGAAGGGAAACTGAGGAAAGTAGGTTTTCCTGAAGGGCTGGGGGGACAAGTTTGTGCGTCTCAGCTGAGGTTCTAGATTGGGGAGCACAGCCAGCCAGCCTTTTGCCTCCCGCACCAGCTTTGTCTGTTAAGTGATGGCCTTCAGAGGCCAGCTTCCAGGCCCCATTCGGATGGCTGCTCAGGTCTCAGGGGAGGGCCACAGGAAGCCGCTCTGCCTGCTAGAGCAGAACGGACAGGCAGGAGATGGCCGTCTTGGTCGGGAATGGAGATGTCTCCTGGGAGGCCGCTGCCCATGTGCATGTCCTCCTGGTGCCTGTCTGAAGACCCAGACTGGAGGAGAGCCTTGTGCTGTTCTCAGCTGGGTTTACAAGAACAAACACGTCAAGTTGGTGAGCACCTTCTCTGCCACCGTGTGGCTGAATCCTCCCGAGAACATGAGAGCCTTGTGCCTCTCTCTCTTCAGATTCAACTGCTGCTGGATTGCACAGGACAACGAGCCACCCCTGCTGGGGCTAGAGGCATTCTTGGGTCCTGCACCCATTTCACGGGAAGCCCCAGCTTGGGCCGGGTGGGCCCTCGGTCCTGGTGCTCAGCCATGTGCACGTTCCACCTCCCCCAAGAAGCCGTCAGCAGAGTCGTGTGATTGTTTTGAAGATAAAACAACACTGACTGCGTGCCTTGACTCATTTCCCTCCAACCGTCTGCGTGTACCCAGGTCTCTATTGTTTATATCTCATGCAAACACAACCAAATGGAATGTTCTAGCAGGTAGTGGAATGTGTTATCCACAGCCTTCCTTGTTTCCTGGAAAAGCAGCCTCAGCCCTCGAGAGCCCCCCGCAAGGGAGCTTTGTCAGGAGCGAGGTCTCCCGCGGCCGGGACATTGTTTGTTCTTTCTGACTAGTTTTAAAACAAAACCAACCTGCAGGGCATCACCCTTGCGAGAACACTGGAGAACGTGCGCTGGACAGGCAGGGAACAAGAAGGCACCCACATTGGTTTTCACCTCCAGCATCCTCTCCATGGGGGCTGAGGGCAGGTCAGGGCAAAGGCATGCTTGACCACAAGGGGGAGGCCTGGGAAGAAAAATGGGGGACCAGGAAGGGGCATGTGCCATGTTTGTGGAGGCCCCGAAGCAAGCCTGGAACAATCAGAACAACTCTTCATCCTGCAGCTTCGGCCTGTGGTTCTGAAGACGGCGGTGGCCTTGTTTTCTAGGAAAGCCGACCCACACAGTCTGTATGGGAGGGAACATGTGCCAGAAAAATCCCTCCCCACCTGCCCACCTTGATGGCCTTCCTCCCTGGTTGGTTTCTCTCAAAGGCAGTGCGTTCTAGAAGAGGCAGGGGAGTTGGCCGTAGGGATCAGCAAGGGAGAGGCCAAGTGGGATTCGAACTCAGATCTGTCTGACTCAGCTGCTGCCCGGCCCCTGGAGCAACGGAGCCCTGGCTCCTCCTGTCACCAAAACCACATTTTCTACTGACCCTACATAAGTAATTCAAGAACCAGAGTGGAAAGTTCCTTCCTTGTGAGTTCCTTCTCCTTTTGGATGACCACATCTTCCCAGAGAAGCCACTGGACTGGGGTCTGCCCACTGTTGCCACCAGGGCCAGGATGATGGCTGGGCAAATTCTAGAGGGACCTCCAAGGTGGGCTGCTCCCAGCAGGTGAGCCTGACGCGGAGGCAGGGAGGGCGGCAGCTAACCTCCCCTTCCTGCGGCTGCCTCCGAGAAGATGCTGGGATGGACCTGAACCCTGCGGCTGAAGCCGGCACCCGAGCCTGCACTGAAGGCTGCTGACGGTTCTGTTCCCTGAGTCGATACTGGGTCAATAATCTGGAGCAGACAGGGAGGGCTCGGGTCACAGTGGACTATCTGTATCCTGAAGCTAGTCTGCTTCCTGGGGGCGGACATCGGTGGGACCACCGTCGGAGGTGGTGACAGCTTTAAGCAGTGTCGTTGCCTTGCTGCCACATCAGAGACTTTGTTTTCCTATCGACAAGTGCCAAAGGGACTCCATTCCTTCTTTCCGAGAGGCCTGGCCTGTGTGGCTGTGTGTCTGCTGGAGCCATGTGCATTAGTAATAGTATGTTAATAGCTGCTGTTGACTAAATGCTCTGTGTGCCAAATCTTGTGCCAAGCACTTTCATTCCGATGCCCTCCCATGGCCCTTCTGTGCTGGTCAGAAACCTGATCATCCGTCTGTCTATGTGTCCACCCATCCCCCTTTCTGCAAATGTTTATTGACGCCTTCCCTGACCGGGGCCCCGAGTGAGGCTTAGAAGAGAAGGTCACCAGCAGGAGGCAGAACAAGGACTCCAGCCCAGGGGGGCCTGGCTCCAGCTCCTTAGCCTCTTGGACCCAAATCAGGACCTCAGACTTGGAAACGCGCCTGCCCACTTGGCAATGGCAGCCTGGGGTGGGCCCTGATTTCCACGTGTGGCTGCCAGCAAATGGGGGAGGCAGTGGGTGTTTCCACCTGGGCCCTGGAGGTGGCGAGGTGTGGCAGGTGGTCCCTGACAGTCACTCTGGCTCTGCTGCCCCCCAGGTCAAGGAGATCCTGACGGCTCTGGGCTTGCTGTCTTGCGCCAACACGCGGACTGGAAGCCTCTCGGGCGGCCAGCGGAAGCGCCTGGCCATCGCACTGGAGCTGGTGAACAACCCCCCTGTCATGTTCTTCGATGAGCCCACCAGGTAACGGGGAGCAGTGGGAAGCAGCGGGAAGAGCCCCTGCTCTCTCAGCCAGGGGTTTGTCCGGGGGCTCTGCCGTGGCCTCAGAAGGGGGCTGTGTGCTCTGCCTGCCTCATGTTTGCCTTCTGTTCTGGGTCAGGGGCCTGACTTACCTCCCTCTCCCTGTCTGAGACCAGGAGACAGCTGTGGGTCCAGACCTACCCGGTGTGCTCTGAATGTGCGGGAGGATTTGGGGGTCCCGCAGGCGTTTCATGGTGCCCCTTGATTTCAGCGGCCTGGACAGCGCCTCCTGCTTCCAGGTGGTCTCCCTGATGAAAGGACTGGCTCAAGGGGGAAGGTCCATCATCTGCACCATCCACCAGCCCAGCGCCAAGCTCTTCGAGCTGTTCGACCAGGTACGCAGGCCTTGCTGTGGTCAGCCCGTGTGGACTCAGGTCCCGGGTACTCATGGCTTCCCGGTAGCTCATGGGGGTGTCTTCACTTTTGAGTGGGCTTAAGTTCTATGTTTCATAAGACTGTAAGACTATAAGCAGCAGAGGTGGCAGGGTGGGAGCGGGTAGGAAGAGCTGGCCAGTGTTCTCCCTCGGGCTGGTGTCCAGCCATGGGGTCTTGGGCAAGTCACTGACATTGCTATGGCTTCACTCCCCTTTCCCCATTATAATGGGGAACACTTGTTTTACAGAATTAAATGGCAGGCTTTAATGTTTGTACAATATCACTTTTTTTATAAATCTTAGGTTTTGATATTATTATAAGCAAAAAAAAAATAGCAAGGGATGAAATGTGTATAGCTCCAAAATCTTTCCTAATCAGGTGGTTACTGTGAGGGGGCAAAAGCAATATAATAAAGTAATTCCTGGCCACATGATATCCTCAGTCTTCCCTGACTTATCATGGATTTCCCTTTGAACTTGGAGTCCTCGGGAGGTCATGTAAATCTCTCCTGAGAGAGAGAGAGAGAGAAATTGATTGATGGATGGGTGGATTGATGGGTAGACGGATGGATGGGTGGGTGGATAGATGGATGGATGGAAGGGTGAATGGGTATATGGTGGATGGATGGATGGGTGGTTGGTTGGATGGATGGATGGATGGGTGGGTGAGTGAGTAGATGAATGTGTGGATGGACAGATGGATGGATGGAAGGGTGGATGGGTATATGGTGGATGGGTGGAGGGGTGGTTGGTTGGATGGATGGGTAGGTGGATGGACAGATGGATGGATGGATGGGTGGATGGGTTGAGATCTATTGCTTTGTGGAAGAAAGCAGGGTTGATGATTTTTCCCTCCTTACTTTTTTCCAGCTTTATGTCCTTAGTCAAGGACAATGTGTGTACCGGGGAAAAGTCTCAAATCTTGTACCATATTTGAGAGATTTAGGTCTGAACTGCCCAACCTACCACAACCCAGCTGATTTTGGTAAGTAGAGCCTTGACCTGAGAGAAGGAAAAGAAAAGGGGGTCTTTTCCAATCTTGGTGGGTTACCACTTTTACCTGAAGTACAGATGGCCCAAGTGCCATCCTGTGGTAGAACTTTTAAGAACGATAAAAAGAGGTTTTCTTTCCTCCAGATAAAATATCTGGAAACTATAGCAAAGGAGCTCTGACTAGGAGCAACATTTCCTAACACTTTGCTGTGTTATTCTAAAAAGAAATAACCTCTAAAAAAAAAAGGGCACTTTTTGCATTGATTAACAGAAATGTTAAAATGCTGATTTAAGTCTTGACCAAATGTGACAATAAAGGTGACCCTCGGAGTCCAGAGACCAGGTTGATGGTCTGAGGTGCTTCTCTTGACGTGGAGGTGCCGAGGTCGGCAGGCTGCAATGCTTAGCAGCCGGTCGCATCATCACTTGCACAGGCCGTGCGGTTTATAAGCTGACACCTCCGATGCTGACTGCTCCTCCTCTGCCTTCTCCTCTCAGCTCACACCCTCCAGGGCATCGCCGCCACCGTCAGACATCACTTTCCCACCAGATCTCCATCCTCTGCACCACTTCTCCACAACATGTCACCCCACCTGTCTATCAGCAGACTCGACAGCCTCTTTGTGTCTCCAAAACCAATGCCCTCTTCCTCCCATCAGATCTGTCCTCCTTCATTCCACTCTCCAAGTGGGAGATCTTGGCATCCCTCTTGCTTTCTCATCCTTGCAAATTTTGTATTAACTAGGCCACCAAGTGCTCGAACGCCCGCCTACCCAGTCCCGTTGTCCCCCTCAGCACTGTGCTCGGGGTCCAGTCCTTGCCATTGCACCCTGCCATGCTGGGGCTGCCGTAACAAAGTGCCACAGACTGGGTGGGCTAAAACAATAGAAGTTCATTCACTCACGGTTCTGAGGCCAGAAGTCAGGATGTCGGCAGGGCTCTGCTCCCTCTAACGGTTCTAGGGGAGGGTCCTTCCTGCTTCCTCCAGCTTCTGTTGGCTCCAGCATTCCTTGGCTTGTGGCCATGTTGCTCCAATCTCTGCCTCTGTCTTTACATGGCTTTTTTTCTCTGTGTTTCTCTCTGTGTCCTCTCTTCTTCTTGTAAGGACACCAGTCATTAGACTCAGGGTCCACCATAAATCCAGGATTTCCTCTCAAAATCCATCACTAATTACATCTGCAAAGAACCTTTTCCAGATAAGGCCATGTTCTGAGGTTCCAGGTGGACACAAACTTTCAGGGGACATTATTCAACACTCTACAACCCTCCTCCTGGGTCCCCCAGTCATCAACCTTTCTTGCTCAGTTTTTCTTTCTGACTCTGGCCACGCCACTCCCAGGACTCCATATTTCCTCCAACATCATCTCCCACATGGTGTTCCATGAGACACTGTCCCTGGGAAATGCTTCTCTCTTACACAAAGTGGGCTATGACAGAGAGGATGGAGAGCTTGGTGAGCTGGAAGGAGATGGGGGCGGGGAGAGAGCTTCGTTAGGGAGGGAATTGAGCCTGTTGAAAAGGCAGTGGGACAGGTCCTGTCTGTAGCTGCCTGTTTGTTCACGAGTGAGAGAAGGATGGTGCGGCAGGTGCTGCTGAGCAGGGGAGGGCAGCAAGGCCCACGGCCTACAAAAAGGTGAGAACTTAGAGAGCAGGACGGACAGAGGAAAGAAATAGGGCACATGGGACTTCGAGGAGGTCCCAGAAAGGTGAGAGTGTGTCCCTTCTGGTGGCTTCTATTCCCTCAGTGTCACCTGGAGAGAGGGCCAGAGTTGAGGAGAGAGTGGTGGGTGTGAGTAAGCAGGGGAGTGGGCAGTGCTGGGCTCGTATGGCATCATTGATGATGATGTTCTGGTGCGGCCAAACTGTCCTGGTTTACGACTGGATCTAGGAGTGCTCGGCAGCCCTGGTTCGGGCTCAGGGAAAACAGATAGCTGGTTTTGCCGGAGGAGAGTACCAAAAACCCAAGGCCCGGGGGACTGTGGGAATTAGCAAGAAAGTCATTGAGATGCGAGGCCTGGACGTACGCAAGGAAGGACGTGGGAAAGGAGAAGGCAGATAGACTGGGAGAGAGCAGGTCTGCAACAGGAAGGAGAGCAGTTGCCATGAGAGTGTAGAACCAGGAGAGACAATGAGGCAGAGTGGGACCTTGAATGAGTGTAGAGTGCAGAGGAAGCGTGATGCCTGGGGCCAAGGAGGGATGGTGGGAGCAAGGGAGGAGGGTCAGTGGAGGAGATGCTCCCTGGGGATCTGAGGATGGGGCTGATGGTCCCAGACCTCAAGGTCCCCAGGGTGCCAAGCACACCTCATGGCCCCGGGCTCTTCTCCATGGTCCTGAAGAACTGCCACACCTCGTCACTCACACTCCTCCCCAGGCACAAAATGCGAGCTCTCCAAATGGGAATCCCGCTCCATTCTGCTCCCAGCTCCAGCTCTGATGCTTGCCTGTGTTCAATAAATACTGGCTGGATGAACAGGTTACTGGATGCGTGAGCTAATGACTTCTCAGGCTCCCTGACGTCACAATCCATATTTGCATTCTCAGGCTCCCGCCAGAATAAATGGTCTTGCTGGGGGTTCTAGAGCCGATTTTGAACATTTCAAACATGGGTTGCTCCATGATTTTAGCATGTCATCATCATCCTCATCATGCAGCATCAATGTGATCCGTTAAAAATATTCCTGCTGGATTAATGGCTGTGTTGTTGCAAAATGAAAGAGGCCTTCAGTTCGCATTGGCTATGTCAGGGCGCCTCTCCTGGGGCCCGGGCTGACTTCGTCTGTGTCTCATGCAGTGATGGAGGTGGCGTCTGGTGAATATGGCGATCAGAACAGCCGCCTGGTGAGAGCCGTCCGGGAGGGCATGTGCGACTCTGACTACAGGAGGGAGCCCGGGGGCGATGCCGAGGTGACCCCTTTTCTTTGGCACCGTCCCTCTGAAGAGGTAAAGCAGGCAAAACGATTGAAGGGGTTGAGAAAGGTAATGGAACTCCCCGGGCCCCGCGGAGCGTGCATGCTGCGTCTTGCACTGCTGCATGAGAACGCTGTTAGCCGAGAGGAGAGGCAGGCGGGGCTGGAGTCTCACCTCTGTTCCTTTCCTGTGTCCTCAGGACTCCGCTTCCATGGAAGGCTGTCACAGCTTCTCGGCCAGCTGCCTCACGCAGTTCTGCATCCTCTTCAAAAGGACTTTCCTCAGCATCATGAGGGACTCGGTAAGGGGCTTTGCAATAGTCCCTCGTGACAAAGGAAGCTGTCTGTCCTTTTCTGTTGATTCCTCCTGAGGAATTTCAGATTGTTTTTCCTCCATTTGCATCTGTCAGCTTTCACTCTGTGATGCCGCAGTAACAAACACTCCCCAAATACCAGCGGCTACGGCAGTAAATATTTACATCTTGCTTGTGTTATGTGTTGGCATCTGTGGGTTGTGGCCCTGCCCCAAGTGTCTTCTCATCCTGGGACCCAGAATGGAGGAACAGCTCCTTTCTGGAACATGGCAAAGGGAAAGTGCAACAGAGAACCCAAAGGGCAGCCCTTAAAACTTCTGGTTCAAGGTGGCAGGTGGTCTCTTGTGCTCACATTCCATTGGCCAGAGCAAGTCGTGTGGCCAAGCCTGACATCAGGGCATACATTCCTCCCTAAGAAAGTACTGGAAGGCATGGGGCACTGGTGGGTCTTACAAAGCCTTATGGGGAAGGGGGTGGTGAATGGTCAGGAGCCATGATAACGTCCGTCCTTTAAAGTGTGAAAGATGGAGGGGCTGATAGCAGCCCCTGGAGAGCAGGCCTCTGCTGTGTCCGCTCTTCATCCCCTCACCCCATTGTTTCCACTCGTCCTCTCCTCTGAAGGTAGACTGCCTTTGCGTGCCATTTTTGAACAATTCCTTTTGTTTTAACAGCCATAAAAGGCTGCCTTGTGCGTGTATGTTTGGTTCAGGGTTGGGGACTTGTTTTTCTGGAGGAGAAATCAGGGGCCGATGCTCCAAAGGCCTTGGCCCCATCATTCTTTCGCTGCCCGCCCTCGGAACTTCCATGAGTGAGACCCGTGTCTGCCCCCAGGTCCTGACGCACCTGCGGATCACTTCCCACATTGGGATCGGCCTCCTCATTGGCCTGCTCTACTTGGGGATAGGGAATGAAGCCAAGAAGGTCTTGAGCAACTCCGGCTTCCTCTTCTTCTCCATGTTGTTCCTCATGTTCGCGGCCCTCATGCCCACCGTCCTCACGTGTGAGTGCCTCCCTGACCACAGTACCCCTCTCCTTCGTGACCTGTGATTCCGACCCACCAATGCAGGACCGAGGGCGTGGCTTGGCCAATAGATGAGTTTTCTCAACACGTAGAGTCTTGTCTTTTGAAAATACCACTTTCTTTGTTGACAGATGTAGGTATTATTGTATTTTCTGTTAGACAAGAAAATAAGTACAATATTTAAGCCAAAGGAATGAATCACTAACGGAGGGTTTTTGAGCATAGTGGAAAGCTGATGAGAGAGAGGTTACTAAAAGGGTTCCTAATCAGGAACCCCTCAAATTCTGTTCCTTAAGCATTACCTCATTCAGTTATTAAGAAATCCCTGGGATGGCCAAGTTTGTGAGTGGATGAGGCTGTTCTAGATGGATTTCCGTGCAATTCTAGATTATTTGCAAAGTAGGCTGCCCTTGGCCACTTCAGACTGGCCATGCAGGAATCTGTTGCTTCACCGGAACTCCAGCATGAACACCTCCTCCCCACAACGCCTCCCCCTCAAATTGCCCTGAATTTCCAAGAGCAGCTTGCGAGGTCCCACCCAGGGGAAGGAATCGCGTCATTACAGTCACTCAATGAGAGTAAGCTTAGTAGCAAATATTTGTGCTAATCACGAAAATATCAGGATCCGTGTAGTGTGGGTGTTCTCCGCTGGATACCTCTCCAGGTTCTAAAAATGGTCGGCCGTTTTCCCAGGCTAGTAGATAGTGGTATACCTTTCCCTTCAAACTCTTGGGGCTGTAGGTGTCAGAAGGCCCACGCCGGGGCCTAGGCCAGGCAGGGTCGCAGAGCGCTCAGCACAGGATCGCCTGTTGGCTATCTGGCACGCTAGGTACATCTGCCTGACGCCCTTTTCCGTCTTCCCGTCTCCTAGTTCCCCTGGAGATGGGAGTGTTTCTTCGAGAACACCTGAATTACTGGTACAGCCTGAAGGCTTACTACCTGGCCAAAACCATGGCCGACGTCCCCTTCCAGGTGCGTAAGGGAAGGGCCGTGATTCGAAGCGGGGCACGAATTCTCTGTCACACCCTGGTGAACCGGGCGGGCGACACTGGTGTCCCCCAGAGGGTGACGGACGCTGTGTTTCCAGATCATGTTCCCCGTGGCGTACTGCAGCATCGTGTATTGGATGACATCGCAGCCGTCCGACGCCGTGCGGTTCGTCCTGTTTGCCGCGCTGGGCACCATGACCTCGCTGGTGGCGCAGTCCCTGGGCCTGCTGATCGGAGCTGCCTCCACGTCCCTGCAGGTGCCGGCCGCGGGACGGGCATCCCTTCCCCACCTTGGCCGACACGGAGTGGGGGTCGGGGCGGCTGCTGTCCTGGTGGAGCTCAGCCCACCCCTCCTTCCTAAGACCCCTCCTTCTGATTCTACCCCAACTTCCTAGGCTGGCTTCACTGGGTTGATCCCCAGGGAAGGAATCACCTTGTCCGGGCTAGGCAGGATTGGCAAATTGACAACAGCGGGAGCCCTTATGTGGCACCTACTGTATACCAGGTGCCCTTCTGTTGTGCTTAGTGTATACCAGGGCTGATCTGGGTGCTTTCCAAATATTAGCTCATTTATTCCCACGCACATCCATGAGTTAGGTGCCATGCTATCCCCATTCTACAGGTGGGGAGACTGAGGCTGGAGAGGCACAGTGATTTGGTCAGAGTCACGCAGCTGGCTCGGAGGCCAAGCTCTTGGTGCCTACATTTTGTTGCCTCCATGTGATCCTCTCGGCCATCCCTCCGAGCCCCCAGTGCACTCCACGCTCCCGCCCCCTAAGCCCCTCCACCTGCTCCCTGGGGCTCCGAGTGCCCCTGCTAGACGCCTATACACCCCACCCCAACCCACCAAACCCGCGTGCATATGGGTTTCTCCACCTTCGTGGCTTTAGGGTGCTCAGGCCTGTCCTATCCTTAAAAACAAACCCAGGACTTGGTGAGTCACGCGCCGCCGAGGCCTTCCGATGTCCTCTGCCGGGTGCTATGGACCCCGTTTCCATCTTCGGAGCCCACTGCCCCGGAGCTGCTCAGCCTCCAGGGCGGCCTCCTCATCCGTAGGTGGGAACAGCCGCCGTACCATCGCATGGCCGACAGCCACGGAAAGTGCTCGGCCCGCACCAGCCACAGGAAGCTCGTTGCCCCTTCTTCCTTCAGACACGGCTGAGACCCCAGCCTGTGGTCAGCTCCTCAGATGGCCGTGTCCCCCCCACGTTAAGCTCCCTCATCACCATTTTCTGAAGCGGCCCTGCCGCTGCTCTGCGGGGGCTTTACTCTTTTTTACCTTCATCCCCTCTGCTGGGCCAGCTGAGCCTCTGGGCACAAAACCCCAACCCTCTCTGTGCAGGACACCAGGCTGCTCACTCAGAAACGAGACGCTTCTCAGCGCCATCCTGGCCTTGGGGGCCCACCCATCTTGAAAACTCTGCCCTGCTCCCAGCTGTCCAGGCGACTGTCCAGGAATGTCGAATGTGGCCTCTGGCACTGCCTAGGGAGGATGTTGGGCGGGACGGCCCACCTGCTCCCTCCCAGTAAGTTCCCCTCTGTTCCCCCCCCAGGTGGCAACGTTCGTGGGCCCCGTGACGGCCATCCCCGTCCTCCTCTTCTCGGGATTCTTCGTCAGCTTCGACACCATCCCGACTTATCTGCAATGGATGTCCTATATCTCCTATGTCAGGTAGCGTGTGGGGGGCTTTCCCAAGACACAGGGAAGGGACTTGGTTAACGTGCGGACGCTCACAGAAGCCACTTCTTGGCTGTTGGCTAAATGTCCGCGTGCCTCCTAGGTCGTGAATTCAAGACTGTGGATGCCTTTCCTTTTTTTCCTAGTTTTGTGTGCCATGACCCTCACCAACACACACACACGCACGCACGCACACACGAGAATAAAATAAATACTTGTGATCCATGCCCTGGAGAAGCCACGGTGGGCCCGTGTTCTGCACGTTTTGGAGCACTGCCTTGGGTGGGAGTGTTTCCATCTTTTAGGCGCTTCATTCCTCTCTGGAATAAATGCTGCTTATAACAAGGTTCTGAAGATTTGTAAAACCTTCATAAGAAATCCAGTGGGAAACAAGTCATGTTTCACGCATCCTCATATCTTTGAACAAGAATGTTCCGGCGCCTCGGGCACGAGGCGATCAGATTTCACTCTCTCTGTTCTGTGGTTCTTTGGCACGGTAGCCCTCGGAGCGCCATGCCCATCTTTAAAGCTTTTCTCCCCAGCTGTCGCGATTCCACGTGACACACAAGATCCGAGGCTGGGAACAAGCTTTTGTTTTCTAGAATGTCAGTTCAGACCCAGGTATATTGTTCAGGAAAACAAAATGGAAACAAAGCACTTGGACAGAGTTTCGGCAGTCTGTGCACGCTCTGACACCAAGAAATCAGAAACCCACGTCTTTCTTCTCAAAACTCGTGTTTTTGTTCTGACCGCGTAGGGCTGGAACGGAACGATAGATGGTGCAGAAATGTATTATTTAAAATGCTCTAAAGTCCTTGGAAGGTGCGAGGCCCTTGATTATATCTGACTGTTCAAAGAAGAGTGTAATATCAGAAGTAATTAGAGTGTTTTTCAATTCATTTCACCACTGAACAAATATGCACCATTCGTTCAATCTGGGTCTTTTGGTGGAGCCTGGAGGAAACAAAACTGGCAAAGACCCGGTCAAGCGGTTGCACGTGTTTATCTGAGGAAGCAGTCGAGAGGTTCGGAAGTGTTTCCATGGATGATGCTTTACCCTCCGCAAAGGGAGGCTAGTGGGGGAGGAGGGGAGTCAGCTGAGCCGGTGGGGTCAGGGCCTCGCTCATCCCCCGCTCTTCCCTCCTCAGGTACGGCTTTGAAGGCGTCATCCTCTCCATCTATGGCCTCGACCGAGAGGATCTGCACTGCGACATCGACGAGACGTGCCACTTCCAGAAGTCGGAGGCCATCCTGAGAGAACTGGATGTGGAGAATGCCAAACTGTACCTGGACTTCATCGTCCTGGGGGTTTTCTTCATCTCCCTCCGCCTCATCGCCTACTTTGTCCTGAGGTACAAAATCCGGGCGGAGAGGTAAAGCAGTGGAATGCCAGCAGAGAGGAAAACGAGACACTGTGGCCCAGGGCCACGTCTAGGATCGTGGAGGCAAGCCTGTGCCACGGACACAGAGACCACGGTGACGCAACCCCTAGAAGCCACGTTTGGTTTCACGGGGGTCACGCATTCGACTTCTCTGCCCAGCTGGGTTGGGTCTTCTGTCCATTACCCTTTCTAGCTTTCACTAGGAAGATGTAGGAAGGTTTGTTTTTTTTTTTTTTTACGTGAAGAATTTTAAAATACTGCAAGTAGGGCAGAATTTAAAACTGCAACAAAGCTGGTGACAAGAGGCTCTCTCAGTCTGTTCCTTCTGGTGACGCTGGTCCTGGATGGAGCATTCCAGCAGCTTCTCAGCTGATCACTGTGCAGTTAGGCGTCGGGGCAGAAAGGCGAGGCGCAGCGTGAGTCCATTTTATGACTATTGTTTTCCTAATTTCATCTTTCTACCGTTTGCCTCTTTTTCCAAGCCAGATGTCGATAGATTTCATTTGTTTTAAGAAACTGTATCTTTTTAGTACTTGTTGAAGAAAATTATTCAGGGTAAATAACATGCTTTGTTTAGAGATACGAGGAGTCTAACTGAAGCGCGGAGCTGGTCTCATTTGGGGACAGGACCTGCGTGAGACGCAGATGCAGGCGCCGGGTGGAAGGAAGACTTTGGAACTGTATGGGCTCTGTTGTGCCGAAATTTTAAAAAGTTACACAAAAACATTGTAAGGTGTAATCGGCCAAGTCTTTCAAAGTCTTTTATTTTCCCCATACTTCATATTTTAAGCAAAATATATTGTTTCTTTTTTCCTAACTTTCTGAGCACCTTAATTTTGCCTAAGAAAAAAATTCCAGAAGGTCAACCCTGTTGATATTTTATAAACATTTCTCTTTCCTCGTCTGTCACATCAGCTACCTCCACGGGACCTGGGAAAGCCGGGCTTGGGGAATTCCGGTTGGGGATGTTGAGGGCTCCGCAGGCGCAGCAGGTGAGAGACGAGCCACCTGCATGAGAGGGAAGGTGCTGAAACTTCATTAGCATCCAAGGACTTCGCAGGACACTGGCAAAGACCTCGTGCGTCCAAGGGGTTTGTAGCTCCGTCAAACAATGCACCTAGAGCTGCGGGCGAGTCCGTCTCCCAGGTCCACGCGCCGTGGCGTCTCCGCTGCACCGCCCTCTCACTGTTGGGCTTCTGTAGCGTTGAAGAACTGGACACTCCTTTCCCGTGACATAATCCTATCAGTGAAATCCCTCCAGAGCGGGCACGGTGGGCCCATCTGCAGGGTGGACGGCCTTTGACTTCCCCACAGGGCGCCCTGAGCTTGTCAGCGGTCAGAGGCAGTGTGACTAAGGGTGGAAGGTGATTCTGGCCACAGAAGGTCATCTGAAGGAAAATGGAACTGCTTTCCCCTCTGGAGTATCATTATCCTGAAATCGGGGTCTCCGAAGGAAGGACTGTATTTTTGAGGGCAAACTCGTTAACCTCTCTGAGCCTCAGTGTGCGCCTCTGTAGAGAGTTGTCCTGGATCGTCTTCAAGGCTGTGCTCAGCTCTGTAAAGCTCTGAGATCCCTCAGTTGTGTTCTGGAAGCTCTTATTTCCAACTTTAAGAGAATGAGAAGAGGCCATGTGTACGTGGATTTGATTTGCAAATGCTTAGAGATATCCTTTTCACCCTTAGATCCCTTTTAGTAAATACAATTGAGATACATTAAAATGTAATTTTAAGTTTGCTTATTCTACGCAAATGAGGCATTGCCTTCCAGATGAAGTTCTTTCACCAGGGTCACGCTTAGCCTTCATAAAAGCCCTCGTTGAATTTCAGGATAGATTTGCCTGCGAGACAACACACAGACAGAGGAAGACCCACACAGGAACAGCCTGGTGCAGGTGTCGAATCGGGAGAGGAGAGAGTCCTGGATGGTGGCTGAGAACTAAGCAGGGGAGGTCAGCACTCAGAGGACTCCTTCCTGCCGGGTGTGTCCTTCCGGCTGTGGGCCTGTGACCCTAGGAAGGAGGTGTGGGCGGGAGCTGCGTTGTGTGGGGCCGCCCATCTCCGCTCTCCACAGGCAGCTTCGTCTCATTCATGGAGCCCAGGGGGCTGCATCTCAGCAATTCTGGAAGGAAACAGTGAGATTCCCCAAGATTTTAAGTCTGGTTTCCAAGCACGTGGAAGCCCTCGGGAAGAATATTTCCCTAGGAGTTCATGCTCCCTGCATTTCCATCCTCCACTGTTAACAGATTATATCCATCCCTTAATAGAGGGGGAACTGATCAAGCTCCTCCCAAAGGGCAGATCTTGGGGGACCTGAGGACTATTGGGCTGTGAGAAGGGAATCGCATGGGCAAAGGAACACAGCTATTTTTTAAAGGATGCTACCAGAGTGTAGCAAGTATTCTGAAGTCCCCACCGCTGGATAATTTGCTTAGGAAGGAACCACAGCCATGTGGAACACGGATGCGTCAGTTCTCGAATGCTCCCTTCATCCCCCTTCAAGTGTCAACAAGTACCCCTCACTCTCGCCTTCTCATTATTAACCCTTGGCAGCATGTACTCAAATGCTGCCATTTGTTTTGGGGTAGTCTGATAAAACGTCTTGTTCCAACGGCCTAAGGTAACATCCAAGCGACTTACTGACTTGTTTTCTACGTAGTTGTGGTTAAGAGGTAGGTGGTGACGTGCTGTCCTTCTACTGTGGAATTTAAACCAGACCAACTTCCTGAATCTAATTCTTTTCAGTAATTTCTGATGGAATGACTCAAATATTCTTTTCATCTCTGATAGTGCTTCTTCACTTAGAAGGAAGGGTTAGACCTTGGATAAAGGATGCACAACCTCTCCAGTGCTAGTAGAGAGAAAAACGGAAGTGTGGAGAAAATCACTTGACAGTGAAACTTGTCGGGAGAGAAAGGGGAACGCGGTGGGTTCTGCCCGCCCTTCCCACTCCGGCACAGCTTGAGGGCCTGGGTCTTTGCTGACAGCCCCATCTCGGGACCCTTTCCCCCTCTCTGTCCTCATTCAGAGCGTTTCATGCTGCTGCTTCTCCTCCTCTCGTTGAACGTCAGCTACAGAATTAAATTCTTCAAAAGTTCCTGCCTGGATGAAGTGGGAGTCTCTCCCCAAGAAGGGAGGAAACCCGTGTGAATATTTTACATGGAAGATGCTGCAATCTGATGATGTCCCACCTTGGGGGAGGGGCCTTCAGGACCAGGAAATGGGACATGAGCTTTTAGGTCAAAACCCTTCCTAGAGACCCACAAAAAGGCCATTTCTCACCCTGACAAAAGCACTGCCAGGAGGTCAGGGACAGGCTGTATCCGTGAGGGGGACATCACTGTGGTTGTTTCCCTGGGAAGAGAAAGCTCCAGGGCACTGAGCATCTTTCCTGCGGAGTGCTCCAGGCCCTGCACTGGATGCCTTACGAATCCCTCTGTTCATTCGCTCACTCAGCACACATTTATCGACCCATCCCCACGTACGTGGTGCTGTCCCAGGCTCCAGGGCTCAGGGGCCAGAACTCAGCTGCAGACCTGCCCCCAGGGGGCCTCGCTGTATTCATCCTGCAGTTGCAGAACGCCCAGGCCAAGAGAGGGTCAGTAAGGGCCCGGGTCCCAGGGCCGGGAGAGAGCAGAGTTGGAATTTGAGCCCCAGTCTGACCCGAAAGTCTCTCCTGTTTTTGCTTTGCCGTGTTGTCTCCTGTTCATGCTGTACAAGCGTGCGTGAAAATGCTTCGTCGCGTCTGAAGTGCAATACTAGTTTAGGGGCTTTTCCTTCTGGACTTGCTGTCTCCGAGCAGATAGCTGAGATGGGAGGCTGGCCCGGCCCCCGCCCTCGATGGCCCTGCATAGGGGCGTGTGAGCTGGCCGGGGGGCTGAGCTCCCTCCCGGCTGGGTGCAGAGCCGCGTTGCTCTGCCCTTCCTAACACAGCACACCTGTGGGTCAGCTGGGTCTAGACAGGGGGTGTGGGTGTGTGTGCACTCACTAGGACTAGAGAGGGCAGGTGTGTGTGCGTGTGTGTACATATGTACACACGTGCACACGTGTAGGCTTGCTCCGGGTGTGTATCTGATGGCTCTTCTGTGGTGTCTCCTTTGTCTCTAAATCCTCGCTTGTCCTTTACTCCAAGAAGGAAAGAAAAAAATTCCCTCCCTTCACGCCTGTTGTGCAGACAATGACAGTGTAGTCAGGCCTCATGAAGGCTTTTGTCAGATGTGATAAATTAGACTGTGACCAAAAGCAAAACAAAGCCGCCAAGGTGGGAGGTGTGGAGGGTGCGAATTTGAGTTAGATACTTTTAAGAAATAAAGACTGCTAATAAAGTATTTTATATAAAACTTTTTACTCGTGTTCAGTGTAAATGCTTCAAAATGGGAAATGATTTGCTGGAATCGTATTAGGCAAAAGGGATTTTTCAGTGGTATTTTGAAAACATTTGTCGTCCGTCTGGTAAGGGTTCTGCTTCTCCACGTCGTGTTCTGATCTTACGCCCGACTGTAAATTGTCACCTTTCTCTCTCCGAAACCTTCACGTTTTAGGTTGAACTGTCTTCGAGTTTTGTGTTTCCCCTCCATTCTCGCGGACCCCTCACCCACTTCCTCCTGCCTTGTTTGTATTGGCCTTGGCCTTGAAAAGTGCCGAGGCCCCAGATGCTCGTGGTCCATGAGGTCCCGTCCAGTCCTCTCCACCCTTGCGATGGTCCCACGGACGTGGGCGCCCCGGGAGGTAGTTCCACCAGAAAGACACCCCTCGTTTGTTACTCTAGCAATCTGGGAGACCCATTTCTCAGGCCCCGGCCTCTCTAGGTCAGCTGCTACGCTAAAGCATCACCTCCCCAGAGTCACAGTGAGCAGGACCCAGAAGGAGCCTGAAGTCCCGTGTTGCGTTGGCTCGCCAGCTCCCCAGACGGCCGCTGGTACACGTACACAGAGCCAGGACTTGCAAGGACAGCGGTAGGTGCTAGGCTGGGCTGTCAGACTGGCCTTCCCTCCCACCTGGGACACAGGACAGAGAGCAAGGCTGGGCAAAGGCACAGAACCGATGGCCCGCAGTCCTAAGTGACAGGGAGGGAGGAGTGGTGTGCACAATCAGAGAGCACCCCAGGTGTGAGACAACCTCGTGACGGCAGTGCGTGCCGGCCCACCTGCTGCCTTCACTTCTCCTCTACACCTCTCTGCCTTTGCAGACCTGGCCTCCTTCAATCCAGCTTACATCAGGGTCCTGGTCCTTCTGGGCCTCTCACATCAGGGACGTTCCTCTGAGATAATTGCCCTCTGCAAAGACAGGGGCTTCTGATGACTGTGTTCAGGGCCCGCCTGGGACCAGAAGTGGGGAGTCCCACACCCCCATTGCACAGTCTAATTTTCATGCTCACAAGCTCAGTTCAGCCTGAACTTGAAATCCATGCCTCCTGGGCAGGAGCACAGTGTGAGCGAAGATGACGCCCAGATGCCCATCCTTCTGCTGGGGGCAGCCTAGATTTTCTGATAACACTGTCTCTCCCTCCCCATTCCTTATTCCTATCTTTGAGGAAACAGAAGAGTTTCGCCTTAGCCCAGTTTTTTATGTTATCTCTGAATGTGCCAACTTGGAATCATTCCTCCAACAGACCATTTATAGCCCACTCCAGTGCGTCCTGTGCCAGCCAAGGAAACCTGCTGTGCATTTACGGCCACCTAGTTGATGAGTGACGCACGTGCGCACAGGTCAGGCTTACAGACCCTGATATCTGCTGTTCTCAGAAGTATTCCCCGGCATCAAAAAGGGGAAAATGATCCATGCACACTGGCGCCCAGTTCCCTCTGGGGCGAGCGATTGTCATTGGTGGGGCACCGCTTTGGGGCTTTTCCACATTATAAGGACCACTGTAAAGCTGAAGAGAAAGGAACAGAAGCACAAAAGTGCCCTTGTTTTGTCACACACCCGGCTGAGCCTGCCGGCTGGGTCTGGGCTCCGCTTTCTGAGGGCTCACTGTGCCGTGGAGGCGGGGCCAGCTGTGGGGCTCCCACAGCTGGATGGTTGAGCGCGCCCTGGCTGCTCCCCATTCCCAGGAGATATCCCATGGCCCCAGGACCATGGGAGGTTCCCTGTGGAGTTTGTGGTTTTAGAGACAGCCTTTCAGCCCCCAAGCGGGAATGTCACATCTTGGGAATGGTGTGAGCCCAAGCCACAGAAAATTAAAAACAGCAAAACTCAAAAGGATTGCCTTCAGCGGAAGTTTCTCTCATCATCCTCTGTTTGGACTGTCTGAATAAACACGAGAGACCCCTGTTTGACCCCTTTGGCTTACACTTTGCACATGAATTCAGACGTGGCCCTGGGAGTGTGTACAGTTCGACGGCCTTTGGTATGTTCACTGATGTTACTCATTTGGGGGAACTTGTAAGCCACCCGCTCTTACTCCTCCTGGTGGGGGTCACTCCTCACGTGCAGCAGGGGCCAAGGGCAGCTGGGACAGATAATGAGGCCCGGCTGGCAAGCCTCGGAGCCGTGAGGGGGGCCCCTCCCTTCTGGCCTGTGTGGTGGCCGGTTCTCGAGTCGCCCAGGCGGATCTCCCTGAAGGAGAGCTGAGAAAGGCCTTGCTGCCAGCGCTGAGAGTGGACCAGTCTCCTTTCACGTCTGCCCGGAGGCTGGTCCAGCACCAGCCCCTTCCTCCCAGCGCAGCCCTGGATCAGCACACGGAGCTTACCAGAAAGCAGTGTTTGTCGAGCGGGGCTGTGCTGGAACAGCAGGCTCAGCCGTCTCTGGGGGAGGAGCGACCAAAACTATCCGCCCTCTTGAGGGGCCCTGAGTGCGCCCTGTCCTGCTGGGTGAAGTGGATCAAGCCCTGAGGGGAAAGGCTGGAAACCACGGGGTGTGCGGGGTTAGGGCTGAGAGCCCTGGACGCGTGGGTTCCCGGTGGTCCCAGGGGCAGCCCGCTCTGAATGGTACGGAGGGACTGACTTTCTGACGGTGTTTTACTGGCCGTGGTAGCTCTTCTACTTTATAACTTTATGGGTTTTTTTTACGATTCTGTCATCATGCACCTTGGGGGTCTCTTTTCCATGGCCTGTGGATCACAGGCTGCCTGCGGCTTCATTCTAAGTATCTCATTTTTAAGCTATCAGCCGATTAAAAATTGTAGCCCAAGGCTTTTTACCCAAACTGCTAGTAAAGTGGACCACTAACCCCGCAATGGGTCTCCATGTTTATCATCTTACGCTCCCCGTGGAAGCAGGTGACTGGAGACGGGCTTCTCAATGGAACGTGGATGTTTAAAAAATTAATATCTGTCAGTGACCCCCTCACTCTGGTTTATTCGTTTTTTCCTTTGTGGACATATTGGTGCAATACCTGATCATAGCTGAACCTGTCATGAATCGTTGCCTTTTGTTTGATGAGCAGCTACGTAAGATTTCCCCTCTGTTATCCCTTCCAAAGCAAGAGTCAATGCAAGTAACATTTCTAATCAGTGTGCAAATATGTGCATAGATCTGTATATCTAATATGTAATTATATAGTCCCAGATTTTTATAATGCTGTATGGGTAACTTCCTATTGACTTAGCCATGTTACTTTAGGAAATGCTGTTGCTTGCACGCTGCAAGAGGTTTGCACTGTTGTAGATAAATACAACATATATACATACGTACATATATATATATAGATATATATATATTTAAAAATAACTTCAGCTCTCTTGGGCACTTGTTTCCCTCCTTTGGAATATAGACCCGAGCAGACCCTCGGATGTGGGCTTTCTACTCTCCCTTCCATGGTCCCGCTCTGCGTATTTCTGTGGAGTTATCTCCTTAGAAGATTTGTATGTGCAGTTTTTGCAGACTTGAACTTTGTTTTCTGAAATTAGATGCCATTTATGAATATGTGACATAAATCAAATAAAGCATCATTATTTTCAGATTTCTCTTTCTCTCTCCTTCTTGCTTTCGAAAACACCAGCTCTCAGACCTGCCGGGAGACTGGGGCCCCGGGTCTGCCCAAGAAGCGGGGTACTTTCTTCTTGCACGGCCCTTGCTCTTAATGGAGCAGTGCCTTTGGTAGGTGTTGTAATGGCTGCAGATGGAGCTGGGAAGAAAAGTAAGAGTGACGTAGCCCCAGCCCCCGCTTGTCATGTGGTAACACAGGGTGAAGTGCCTTCTCACTCACCGTCTCATTTAACTGCCATCTTCGGAGCCAGAGAGCCAGCAGTGGTCCAGTTTCACAGATGAAGAAACTGAAGCTCAGAGAGACCAGGTAGTTTGCCCGAGGCCGAATTCACTGTAGCTGGGGAGCCAGGGCTCCTGACGCCCCACCTTGGGAAGAAGGCATTGAGGAATTGACAGCAGAGGAAGAGAATCCATTTGTCACAAGAAGTGGCCTGGGGGAATCTGTCCCCAGTGACCGGGGGAAACTTCTCCCAGACACTTTGCTAAGGGGTAAAATGACGGCGAAGGTCCCCAGGAGTCCACTTTGGGGATCTAAGGGCCCCATATGGATCAGTACTGGGTTCGGGCTGGGCCTGGGTCCGGGTGTCACTCTGGGAAGGTCAGCTGGGTATGGCCATGATGGGTAGGACAAGGTAACCCTTGTGGGTGTGGAGGACGGTGTGCATTCAGGGACAGGACTGAGAGAAAAGCCAGGGCTCCCTGTCCCTTCTTCCTGCCTAGGTTTCTCTGTCCCTAGATGCTGTTCTGTGCCCCCAAACCACCCGCCACCTCCCCCATCAAAATCCCCCTTCCTTCCCCACTTCTTCCAAAATGATCTCCATCATCATTTTTAAACTACAAATATTCCACACACTTGTTTTAACAAATAAAACGAAAGTTAATCATCTCACCTCCAACCCACCCCAATCACACCCCCAGAGGTAACCAGCCTTGACAACCAAAGGACAGTTTATTCTCTCATCCGCTTATCACCCCCAAGAAAGAGACGGGCACGGCACTGGCTCGCCTCCCCACGCGCTGGCCTTCCCTTGTACTGAACTGCAGACAGCGCTCCAGACCAGAAGCACAGGGCTCCTCATTCTAGCTTTAACCACTGCAGGGCACACTGTTGCCGGAACGTTCCAGAATCCGTGCAGCCATTTCCCTTCTGATTGACACTATGGTTGTTTCCACGATAACAAACATGCTTCAATAAGTCTGAAAAGTTGGACAGCATCCTTGTAGTGATATCCTCATAAGCTACAATTTAGACCACAGAAGGATTTCTGGAAACCCGAGTGGAAGGAAATCCAAGATGTAAATGAGGTGCGTAGAGAGAGCGCCCACTGATGGTGGGACCTGCAGACCCCCGTGTGCCCCTCCCTCTCACGGTGCCCCAAGGGGGCTTTCAGGGCTGTCCCATCCGGCCCTCTGGCCTCCAGTGACTCTCGGGGACTGCAAGCGCGCAGGGCGCCGGGACCCCACACAAGGCTGCCAGGGCTTCAGCCATTAGCTCATGTGGGTCCCGCCTCACCCAGGAGTGCCGGTCTTCACTGGCAACATCACTGTGGCCTCGGCAGTAAAAGTAAATGCCTCTCATTGGCAACCTCATTCTACAGGAAGATGATGACATGAGAACCAGAGGTAAAACCCAGGGTACTCTTCTAGGAGAATCAACAGATTTTCCCGAGATATTTCTTTTCCTTTCTTAGCTGGTTCCCCGGTGTGAGCAGCTGTGTGGATCCGTGCTCAGTGCTGCCACACTTGCAAGATATCAATGCAATTACAGCCAGGAGTGATCAGCAACCCGGCCACCCATTGGCTCGTGACCTTGGAAGTTGATTCGTTTCTCCTAATTTCCTCGTCTGGTTGTCATATCTGAGAGGTGGTGTCAGAAGGAAAAGGGAGCTCCATGCGTCAAGAAAAATCCCCAGGATTGGTGAGAGCTGGGGAGTGGGAATGGGAGAGACAGAAGCGATGAGAATGGCTGTTGGTGTCTGAGGGCTCCCTCTGGTGGGCGCTGGGGCTGTGCCCCATGGGGTGCTGAGCACGGCCTCTCGCAGAGAACAGAGCAGGTGTGTAGGATGGGGAGAAGTGGGGAGCGCCTGTGCCCCACAGAACCCAAGAGGGAAAGGCAGCCACATCCAGGACATCAGCGACAGAGACAGCTGCCCCAAGAGAAGTAGCTAATAATTCCTGTGCCCTTAGTGGGGTCTGGAGAGAGCCCTCAGCCTGGGGCCACCTAGAAGGGGACAAGGCCCCTTCAGAGGCCATCTGGCAGGACCGATGCCATTCAGGACCAGACGAGCCAGCCCACACCTTGATCCATGGAACTAAACTCTCAATTCTCAGTGCAGAAAGTCAGACATTGTCCAAAATCACTAAGTCCACAAAGAACGGTATAAGCACATTTGGGTTTTTATATGTGCATTTTTTATTGGGATATAATTCATATACCAGAAAATTCACCCTTGTAAAGTGTACAACTCACTGCTTTTTAGTATTTCACGGAATTGTGCTGTCATTACCACTCTCTAATTCCAGAACATTTTCTCACCTGCAGAAGAAACCCTGTGCCCATCAGCAGTCACTCCCCATCGTCCCCCCCCGCCAGCCCCTGACAACCACCAACCTACTCCCCGTCTCCCCGGATTGTCTTATTCTGGACATGTCATGTAGACGGAATCACACATGTGGTCTTGGTGTCTGGCTTTTCTCACTCAGCTTAAAGCACATTTCAATTTCAAAAGCAGCACACAGCTAAGGAAGAAAGGGGCCACAGCCCAGAAGGACGGAGAAGCCCCACACACAGCATTGTGGCCAACCAAGGTTCGCTGGCTCGGACCTCCCAAGGGCTCTATGAGCCTGCTTCTTGCTTTTGCAGTCATTGAACACTCGCTGACACTGCTAGTGCCATTGTCCCCATTTTGCCATTGGGAACTTTGAGGCTCAGAGGGTCTGTGCATCCAGTTCCCAAAGACTGGACATTGGAGAGGAGAATTTCCAGCCTCTGCAGCCCAAGACCCTGAAGGGCCTCGGAGGGAGCAAGGGAGGAGTTTCCATAACAACCCTGGAGATACGCGACCCGCCACCCAGACATCCCTCCAGGAGAACCTGAGGCAACACAGCCGACTGACAATGCCAGCTGCTGGCCCTCAGGATCCACCGTGGCACCATGCCAGGCCATTCCTGCTCAAAACAGGATTCCTTGAAGTGGCACTTTTGTTTGGGGACTGTCCATCGGCCCTTTGGAGACCTCCGCTGAACTTGACCATGGTCTGAGGCTCTCCCCACCCACTCTTTCCTTCCTCCTCTCCATTCAGAAATGTCAGACCCTCGGCCAGGTCTGAGACTTCTCGTTATGCCTGCCCTCGCTTCTCCCTCTCACGTCTCCCCAGCGACTCTGTTGATTTGACCCTGTATTCGTGTCTCAGTTTGAAGCAAAGACCCTCCTCTCTATGCCATTGAAAGTTTAAGAATTCTTGAACAGAGTGATGAATTCCAGAAAACATCCAACATGTTGTGGAATAATACACAGCTACCCAGCTGACAAGGAAGGAACCATCGCCAAAAAAGAAACGCCGAAGCGATGCTTTTAATGATCAACCATACTTAGACTCGAGGGGCAAAGGCATGTAAACAGCATAGGAAAGAATCATCAGGTTTAACGGCCACAGAGCTTTGGGACAGGGGAGTCCAGTGTCTCTCTCCCCTTCCACCAGCAGCAAGGGGGTCTGACTTCTCCTGGGCAAGTCAAAGTTCTCATTCCATGCGTTCTGGAAGGTTCTACAAATGTGTACCATTTCCGAGTCAGTGAGGAAGGTATTTGATATGAAAATAATCCCTGGGTCCTACAGAATCCAATTCATTTTCCTAATTTACCTCATGCCACTGGTAGATGAAAATTTTAGAGGCGATTGCCCGGGGCGGGGGGGGGGGGGGGGGGGGGTGGGGGGGGGGGGGGGGGCCGTGGGCGTTTAATGGACGGTGTCAAGGCCATTTGGGCCACGGACAGTCAGCATCAACTGAGTACCCAGGAGGCCCGAAGTCCACCGAGGATATGACCAGTAGCCCAGGAAAAGGGTCCAACACATTCCAGATTCGAACCTGAGCAAGGCTGTGTCCTTGAGCAAATTTCTCTCAAGTTCCTCATTGGTAGAGTAAGAATTAATACAAAATCATTCAGTGCATTTTGGGTAAAAGAAAAAAACATTTCTGGTCCACACGGTAGCACTTCCTAACCCCAAATGTTAAAATTGGTTAGCGCTCTCTGGGTACTTAATAGACATCAACCATCCAGAGCCAAGAACCTTGTTTAAAATTCCCGAGGAAGACCACGGACCCCTTGGCCACCCCCAGCAGGTCACATAGAGCTCAAGGGCAGAATCGGGCTTCCTGGGATTTTCTGCTGGCTCCTGGCAAACGTAATTATTCAAGATTCGTTAGCATTTCAGTGTCTCATTGGTAAACCTAGCAAATTATTATGAACCTTTGCACAAGGCGGGGAGCATGTTAACTATTGAATTTCTTTACTCACAGTAGATTGCAACTTATAAAATGAATTAGATGAGAATGACCTACGGGAGGTGCTATAATGCAAACACAACCTTCTAGAAGGGCTCCCTGCCGGGGGCTGCCTCCTGCTGTTGGTGTGTTGGCTGTCCTGGCCGAGGATCTTGGACCCAATTACTACACAGCTCCGTGTCTGCTTGCTCATCTGAAAATGGGGATGGTAACACCCCCATCTCGTGGGCTTGTTTAAGATCATTCGACGAGTTAGCAAATCTCAAGGGCTTGATCAGTGTGTGACACATGCCACCTGCTCAGTCAGTATTAGATTGTCTTTACCAACCGCTCTGGGATTCAGCCACAGTGATGCCCGGCAGGCTGCCCCATGAGATGTCCATTCTTGGGGGAAGGATTAAGGGCAGAAACCCCCCTGCCCCAGACGTGGCGCACTTTTGGGAGCCGAATCCGCCTCCACATTCCTCCTCCTGCCCCGGGTTCCACTCTGAGCTGGGGGATGGGGGGGCTTCACACCGACCCTGGAGAGATGAGAGGCAGCTGCACACTTCGGGTGGACACACAGATGTGTAGTGGACACGTTTCACCCTCACCTTAAAATTTATTGCGCGAAATGGTGACTTGACTTTTCTCTGTTGTGAACTTAAAGCCCCCACCTGTAACTGAGCAAAAAGGGGCTCATTCTGCTCGCCACAATCTGGTGCCAATCAATTGCAAACAAGCCGGTGGTTGAGAAAGGAAAACTTACACGATTAGCCGGCGTTGTCGGAAGATGGCAGACTAGTGTCCTGAAGAACCGTCTTCCAATCATACAGGATCCTGAGGCAGTTAGACGGGAAACGGGCGGGGAAGGGGCGGGTTAGGGATGTTGACCCTCCAGTGTGACAAACTTCAAGGCGCCACGTTACCTCTGTCTTCTGTCGTTCGTGACGGGCACCAAGGCAGAGTTTTTCTTTCTGGAGGTCGTCATGTTCCTGGGGACCTCAGAGAACAAAGTTGTCTTATCACAGCTGGGAGACTTGCGTAAGCAAGAGTCATAGAACTAGCAGATCAGGTATTTTGTAGAAGCGAGAGGTGCTTAATCATCTAGGCTGCGTGCAGGCTCGAATGTACTCACAGAGGCTAGGGAGTCAGGGTCAGAGTTACAATGTTGCTTCTTTTCCCTAAGATGGCTTCCCTCGTGTTAACTTACCATCTCGCGGTTACACACCCAGGCACTTTCAGGTAAATTTTGTCCAGGTTCCCCTGCTGAGCCAGCCTGGGGCTTGCTAGGGCCCTGACTTCCGCAGGCTGGGCAGGGTCCTCCTTGGCCTGCCCTGGGACACTTCTCAGAGGCTGGGGTGGGTGGAGTGGAGCTCTGCAAGCTCCGCCAGACCTCTGCTCCTCCCGTCCACTCCCTCCAGCTCCCCTGGGCTAGTACGCACCTGGGTGGGGGCCCAGGATGTTTGGGACGCCCTCCCAGGCCCTCCTGCAGCCTGCAGGATCAGCGGGGCTGCTCCCAGCTCCCCCTGGGGGGACACACAGCAGCCGTGGTTACTCACTGAAATGAGCGCCCTGGAGCCGCCTCCCCCCCACTCCTGCCCCCTCTGAGGGGCTACCCCTCCGTAGGGCCCTAGGGCCCGGGTCCATATCTGGGGTTAGATTCAACCCCAGGGAAAAGGAGAATGAGGAAAAACTCCGAGATATCTGTGAAAATGAAGTGTTCCCTTCATCGGTGGAAACCGGGTGTCAGTTTGTAAAGGGAGCAACAAGGTGGTGGTTTTTTTGTACCTGTGGGGAGCGTGGTGGGCCATCCCACACACATTGACGCAGGGATTTCCTGGAGCCAGCACTGAGCCCCTTTGAGATGCTTGGGGTGGGGGCGTGGGGAGAAAGGGTGGAGGAGGGAGAGAGGGAGGGGTGGGGACAAGGCAGGGACTGCAGTGCTATAGGACCTTCCAAGGTGGACAGAGGTGCCTGCCACTGAGTCGCCCATCACTGTGTGCGGGGGTGCGGGGTGTGCCCCGGGACGGTCTTGGGAGAACCACTGGAAGTCCAGCACGGGTGGCCAGCCCTTCGGAAACCCCAGGTTTTACCCGCTGGGCCCCCACAGCTGGGAGGACGCTGGGGAGAAATGGATTGTCTTGGAAAGAGGGAAGGGACGCCTGGATGGGCAGTAAAGGTGCAGGATGATGGGGGTGGTGTGAGCCCCCTCCCCCACCCCAGGGCCTGGTGACCCTCCCCCATCTCGGCCTGGTAGGAGGGGGAGGGGGCTTTAGCGAGGTGGTCCTAGGGGGACCAGAGAACACGTTTGTCAGCATTCGGGGTTTTTTAAGTTCAAAATTGGTGATTCAGGTTTAAGACTGAAAAAATGGGAACGACTCAGACTGCACAGGCAGGGGTCTCCTCCCTCCCAGGAACACCCTGCTAGCAAGGGGAGGCAAGGGGGCCTGGCTGGGAGGTGCTCCACCCCAGCAGAACCCGCATCTTCTTTACACCAGGTTGTTCACAAGACCCCCTTTTGCTGTCCTGAAATGAAATTCATACTTAATATACACGCCTACGCACAACGTTTAATAAAATACATATGCATAATGCCCTATAAAAATATGAGAAATAAAAGGACTGTGATATCTAATGCAATAGCACCGTGTGTTTCAGTGTGTCCCCAGTCCACACGACTGGACGAGAGGAGATGGTAGTAGCGTGGAGTGGAGGCGGGACCCTACACAGAGTCCCCTGCACAGAGCCGCTGTGAGTGCACCACCCGAGAACGCGGGCAACCCCAGGCGGGCTGAGCAGACAGCTCACAAACCAGGGGCGCTGTCCCCGGAGAAGACGTGTTTGAAACGGTCAACTGGGCTGACACTCCAAGCTAAACAAGAGCCTTCCTTTGGTTGAGTGACACGATACTGCATTCCCAGAAAATTCTGGGATAGTCAAACCTCGAAAAAACAAAACAACAACTTTCTGTTTAGATTTAAACAGAAGGTGGTTCTGGTCTCAGATCATTATAAACAGGTTTGTGGCTGCCCCGAGCGTCCAGCAGGGCATTGGAAAGTCCACAGGATGGTCTGGCACATCCCAGATCCCTGCCATCATCTCTAGCCTTGTGCCTCCTCAATGCCAATAGTGCCGCCGCCCATTCATATGACACTCAGAAACATGCCCACAGATCCAAACGTCCCCTATGGCAATGCAGGCCCCACTGAGACCCACCGGTTGAAACCACATGCCCACGGGCCCCCATCTCCCCCACCAAGTCTTTGGCCTGTGTCTTGCTGACTGACATCCCGCTGCCAAAGACCACAGGAACATCTGTGCATCAAGTTGGCTGTTAGAAAGGATTTATGGAGCCAGCCCAGTGGCGTAGTAGTTAAGTTCATGCGCTCTGCTTGGGCGGCCTGGGGTTTGCAGGTTCAGATCCTGGGCTAATCAAGCCATGCTGTGGCAGCATCCCATATATAAAGTAGAGGAAGATTGGCATGAATGTTGGCTCAGGGACAATCTCCCTTAAGCAAAAAGGGGAAGATTGGCAACAGATGTTAGCTCAGGGCCAATCTTCCTCACCAAAAAATAAAAAGAAAAGAAAAGATTTATTCTAGGATTTGGGTTTGTTTTACATGATTTTGGGGAGCTGCAAGGAAATGGGGCTTTGCTCAGGATTGGAGGCTGTCAGGAGGCAGGATAGTTGGGTGATGGGGTATCAAATCTTAACTGGAAGGGAGGAGGCATGAAGGAGCTGGGGTTGCAGGAAGTGCGGTCACTCACTTCTGCCAGCAGAGGGGGCTATTGGTCACTGCAGTTTGGACCAGGTCAGGTGGGGGTGGGAAATGAGCTTGCGTGTGTCTCACTCCATGTGGGTCAGAGCAGTCTGGCCGATGTTGGTGCCCTGTGAACTCATTTACAAGGATATCAACGGCCCCCCACGGGCTAAGGACAGGGCTGGGGTAAGACATAAAATTGCAGGGGGTGCCCCCAAAACTCAGTAACCAAGATAAATGATATTTTAAGGTAACATTTTTAAAAAGTGGCCTGATGAGGTGCCCAGATGTCTGTGGTCTTCTTGGCCAGAGGCTTTGTGGGGACAAGTGAGCCTCAGGTTTTTCTTGTTTGTTTAGTTTGTAACTAACGTACGCGGGCCGGGGGGCAACAATCTGGCTCTCTGGGTCAGCGTCTGCATCTCCGGCTTGGAGCTCTCGTCCCTGCTGACCTCTCAGCCCCTCACAACCCACTTTGCTCTCGTTGTCGGGTGTCCACCCTGCACAGGTGGAGGTACCCCGCTTCTCGACCCAGCTGGACACTGCTGGGGCCCGGCCCAGCCTCAAGGCTGTGATCTAATCTCTGGGTCTCTGAGATCTTTGAAAACTCTTCAGATGATTCTAAGATCCATGTTCAGTCCTTGGACCATTCGTCAAGCTGTTGGCTTTGGAGTAGGTGGCTAGTGTTCAGGTTGACCGGGACCCCCAGGGAGCGTGGGGCGGCCCGCCAGAAGCCTGACATGCGTGATGGCCCCCTACACCCTCTGCAGGAATAACAGAGAGTTTGGGGAGAGAGCTTTGAGCCCCAGGACGGGAAAATTAAGCCCCCGTCTCCCCAGCCCCCACCTGCGGATGACTTTCCTGAGCACGGAGGTCACGGAAGGAGGCTCCTGCACTGGGCGTGAAGGTTGTTTCAGCATCCGAGTCTGGCCTGGGCTCTTCCCAAATTCCTAGGGACACACACTCTCAAAACGGGGGCCCTGAACGGCCAAGAACAGAATAGAAGATGCTATCTGGGGGCTGGGGGATGTGGGCGAGGACCGTCCTCCTTGGTGGTGTCCATGGCCTTAGCAGAGAAGCAGTGGCTCTGGTCTGGCCACCGAGTGACAGGGTGGATGGTGACAGCAGTGTCTGTGAGAGGTGACAGCTGCTGAGCAGCTCGGCTGGGCCACGGGCTCCATCTGAAGGATCCTCATGCCTCCGGGGGGTTTGTCCCTTGTCACTGGCCCAGGCCCTGGCTCTCTCCTCACCCTGCAGGGCTGTGTGGCTGAGCGGGGGAAGCAAGAGTGGCTCCCACTGCCATGTCCTTCCCGGGGGTGAGCCTCCTCTGAGGGCCCCGGCAGCCAGAGAGCAAGAAAAAGCAGCCGCTCTTCAGCCACTGGAGCACTCCCTCGGGACGCCCGGCCCCTGGGGTACTGATTCCTCAGCTGTTGGTCGAGAGCCGCAGTGATTTTCCTTGAGTCCTCGCACGGGGCCGCGCAGGGGTGTCGGAACTGGTGCTGAGAGCTGCAGGGGTGAGGTTGCCCTCCCCTGACCTGGGCCCTGTTTGCACCTGCAGCGGAGTCCAGCTTGCATCTTTGAACACCTGGAGAGGGTCGGGGGTAGCCACCAGGAGCAGACAGGGACTCAGGACAGTCGGAGGGGAGGGACAAGGCTGGACCCGAAGGGTGGAGGGTGTGGGGAGCACACGGCGACCAGCAGCTGCAGGGCAGCCCCTGGCCCAGGCATGGGGACCTGCACGTGGGGGGTTATGTGCCGTGTCACAGGGACCTCACGTGACAATGTCCCAACCGAATTCTTTTCCACTGGATGGTAGCAGACTCCATCCCCCCCACACATGGGGCAATGAGGGGAACTGGGGAACTGTCTAGAGCATGCCGAAAGCATTGTCATGGGCAAGGGAGGGACAGGCTCTGCGGTGGGGGAGGGAGGTGGGCCCCAGCTGCAGGCTCTGGGCTGGAACCTGTCCCTGCCGAGCGCGGTGGCAGACACCAGGCAGTCTAGGGGCGGGATGGGGACCACAGTGGGAGGAGGTGTCCAGACCCGAACTCAGGGGTGGGGGAGGTAGGAAGAGACAGGTGAGGAATTCCTTGGAAGTGCAGGCAGGCTGTTCCCATTGATAAGGCTGGGCGGCAAGGAGGCAGCAGACCCCCGCCCTAGAGGAAAGGCAGTGGGGGAGCGAGGGAGAGGGCAGAACCCGGTAATCAGAGCCAGACAGACGGCACAGTGACCTGAGGCTGAGGCTCAAGGCCCAGAGTGACCCCTAAACCCCTCCAGCTAAGGTCCGGCCTGGCCTCAAAGGCTGGACTCGGTCTGTGGGGAGAGAGGGATCCAGAGGCGGGCCTAGGGTGACGTCTGGGCAAGAACTGCTCAGGCCGGCAGGGTCCCCAGGAGAGGAGGCCGCACTTCACATGTGCCGCATGGTCTGAGCTGTTCCTGGAAGGGCTCTCTCCCGGGGCCCGGAAGGCACAGCTGCTGGGCATCCGCAGGGACATACAGGGCTTCCAATGCAGAGACCCCAGCGTCCTGATGTGGTCCCTGCTCAGTGGGGGCTACTGGACAGGTTACTTAATCTCTTCTCCTTACCTTTCCTTATCTGTAAGACAGGTGTAATAATATCTCATGTCCAGGGGTACTGTCAGCTCTGGGGAGCCGGCCGTAAGGGCAAGCCCCCCAAACAAAGCCTGTTGTTTTGAAGGGAGCCGGTGTCCCTTTTCCAGTGGGAAGGGTGGCTCAGACCAAGAAACCCCACCTCGGCAAGCTGTGCTGCTTTCGGGCCGCTGTGCAGTGTGAACGAGCGCACGGCAGGATTGTGTCTGTGCCTTAGGAGAGCGCCACCAGCGGAGACAGCGCAGGACGCGCGGCCGGCGGGACTGTAAGTGACCAGGGGGTGCACGCTGAGCTTCCCCTTGGAGACCCTCGTGATGTCCATGGAGAGCTCCACGTCCCAGAAAGCGGGGGTGGGGGGACAACCCTCCCTCTAGGGGCTGTTGAGACATCGTGAGGACTTGAGGTGGGATCCGCATGGTGACACTAGTTGATTTGCTCACAAAGCTGCATCCATTTCCAGAAGAAAAGGGTACAAGAAGGCCACGCAAGATGTTAAACTTGACTTGCAAATCAATGCCCAAAAGTGCCACTTTGTGAGGTGGTTTTGTTGGTTCGCTCTCTTCACCGAGAAAGACGTTAATCATCTTTCTTGAAGCATAGATTTGAAATGTCTTTTCTCAGCTGACATGAGGACATCCCCACGGCAGCCTCATGTCAACGCTGGATCTGCACAAGCCACGTGGCTACTGAGGGGTTATTTTCCGGCTCCCGAGGCTGGGGGCAGACCCTCTGCTCGGAGATGCTGTGACACCCTCCCGCCAGCCCCCTCTGCGAATAGCTCAGAAAGGAGGGAGAGCAACTTGGCAGAAATAAAACACAACAGCATGAAGTCTCAGGAAGGAAGACCTGTCCTCATACCAAGTATGGGATCTTTATTCTTTAAGACATCAGGCCCCAGACACTAATTTTCACAGAATTGCTTGCCAGGAGCAGGGTGATAGGAAAGCAGAGACGAGCTGAGAACGGGGGGCAGGGTGCCCAGAGCATGGAAGGTCACATCCCAAGGTGTCCACCGGCAGCAGGCATCGCTTCAAAATTTGCATTCTGGAAACAGAGCATGGCGTGCGTCACTGTGAGCAGTCTCGTCTCCACCCACCGGCTGCCTGGTTCTCAAGGTCAAGACAGGCTTCAAGGTCAGCACTTAGCGCTGCCTTGTCCCCCAGGTTGCTGGGGAAATGTTGTGGGAGAATAGCTACATGCCCCACCACGACCCCGGGGACTGGGGCAGATGATAAATGAGATGGCCACTGCAGGGTCACCCGGTGCTCAAAGAAGAGGGTGTCATCGCTGGCTGAGGAGCTGAAAGAATGGGGACAACCAGGGAAGGGGCAGTAGGCGACTCTCCTTCCTGGTCCCAAAGCCTTATATGGACTCTGCTGGGATTTGCTGGGAAGGGGGAGGAGGCCCTGACAGCGGGCAGGGGACCCGTCCTTGATCAGGGAGCTGCGCTCAAAGGACCAGCGTGGCCCCTTCGGGTGCTGATTCTAGGAAGGCGACAGGAAAGCTATCTCCTTCTTAGGAGGTGAGGCAGCACCCCAGCCACCAGGTGGCTTGTAGCAGACCTCCACGCCCAAGATGTGGTAGGCGGGGCTGATGGAGCCAGGTCAGCAAGCTATCTGTGTGCACAGCCATCTGCTGTTGACACAGGGTTCCCCGGGGTGCTTGTCCTGCACCCACTGCACCACAGAAGGGGTGGTGCACTTCCTGCTGGGCTCAGGGTGGTGGGAAGACAGTGGGATGCAGAGAGGCGCCAGGGCTCCATGCCCAGTACTGCCACCTGTCTGCCGTCTGCTGAGAGCTCCTCACAAATGACAGAGACTCTGGGTGGTCCATTGGCTGAATATGGCCTCCAACATCAGCCCAGCTTTCCAAACCTCTGTGTTTTCCGTCTCTTTCCAGGATAGTTTTTGAACTCATTCCCTCTACATGGTACCTCGATTTTGAACACGTTTTCGAAATGATTGCTTTTGTATTTTGCACAAATCCCTCAGCAAGGGGACAGCAGGGGACAAGGGGACAGTCACTGGCTGTCCTGGGCATGAAGCCTGTGACTGAGACCTCCACCAATGGACAGCCATGGCGCTGGGTGTCCTGCCCAGGGCCCGGGTGTGTGCAACTTCCTGGGGAACTGGAGACTCCACTCCAGGCACGCAAAGGACACCCCGCATGCGGTGGGGCCGGCTCACCTGTCTCCTGCAGGGGCTTAAAGCACCAGGGCACCCGGGGGATGCTCGAGTCGAAGCAGCAGCCCCTGTTGTTGCACTGCTCGGGGGTGACCTTGGGGTAGCCGCAGTCCACCCTGTCCTTGGCGGGGACGGTACACTGGCTGGCCGCTGTCCGGAACAAAGCCCAGTCATTCTGGCTGCATTCTGCAAGTTCGCACCCTCCCCCCAGCTCCTGAGTTCAAAGGATGCGACACCGCCATCAACATCTGCTTGCAGGGGACCCTTTTCCCACGTAAATGTTTAAAGAGAAGCGTTCAGGAGGAACTCTGGCCGTCTGCTGGGGTGTCTCTCTCACTGGCGGGCTCCCAGCCCCTTGTCGGTAAGTCAGTACAAGACGGGCCTGGGTTTCCTCCAGCTGGCAGGAGCCTTTGGGAATCTGGGCTCCAAAGTTCCCCTTCACTGTTTTATCAATGATAACTTTCCCTCTTTTTTTAAAAAAAAAAAAAATGAATGTATAATAGGAGATATACATTCAATAGAAAAATCACAGCGCATCTATTTTCTATTTCTTTTCTGCATCTCCCTGTCCCCAAATTGTTTGGCTTGTCACAGTTGCCCTGTACATCCCTCAGTCTCCGATACTCATTTTTCTAGCAAGCCTGTATGTCCAAACTTCAGCATAAGTCCACTCTGCCTTATTACCTAGTTGGATTTTTCCTTAAGAAAATAGAAATCATGAGAAGTCTCTGAAACCCTCTTCTATTGCTGCCAGTCCACAATTCCTTACTCTAGTGGTTCCCAAATTGCTCATGTTGGGATCGCCAGGGATCTCTAAAAATTATTGATGCCCACTCCCACCTAGAGACATGCTGATGGAATTGGCACATCCTGGCCTCCAGGAGTCTTAAAAGCTCTCCAGGTGATTCTAACAGGCACCAAGCTTGGGAGCCGCCGGCTTCAACACGGCTTCATAGATAACCTGATTAAAGCCACACCTGATTTCTTCAAACTGGGTTAGTGGGACAGCCGCGTCCCCCACCTGGAGTTGCAATGCAATAGCTACCCGAAAATTGTCTGTATGTACTGAAATGTTCTGGAAATAATCATTTTCCTTTGTCTTTCCTTCTTGTTTTGTGAACATGCCAAAACCGTGAATAAAGACCAGTGTTGTAATTCAGAAATCTCCGGCAGAGAAGGAACAGGGAGGCGGCCTTGGGCATCGGCCGCCAGCCAGGCAGACCTTGCCGAATGCTGATTTCAGCACTGACCAGAAGGGCTGCCTCAGGTCAGTTATGGACCTTCGTGAGTCTCAGTTTCCTTGTCTGCCACATGGGGACAGCAAGACCCAATTGACAGGGCTGTTGAGAGAAGATGCGTGTGTCTGGTAAACAGCAATTATTAAATCAATGCGGGGGCTTGGTCACCTTCCACAAGCACACAGAAAGCCCCCAGGCCTGTATCTTCCGTGTCCCTCCCATCATCCTGTGTGTCTACCCTGCCACCCTCCGGGCCCTCCCTGCTGTGGGGTGGAGAAAGGTCCGAGGGGTACTCACACAGGCCCACGAACTCCCCGGCCGAGCTGGAGAACCCCAAGGCCAGGACAACCGCCAGCAGCCAGAGCACCCTGGGCTCCATGGTCACGGGCGGGCTCAGAGGACAAGCCAGGTCAGCCAAGAAGATTCATTTATACCCCTGTGTTTGCACGAGCACCTGAATCCTGTTTGTTTGGAGACAGCCCTTCCCTTGAGCTCTGGGCCCCGCCTGCCTTTCCCCTGTACAGACTGTAAAGCCCCCAGATGCTCCTCCGTCCTAAAGCAGAGAGGGTGGTTCTGACCCCACCATTTTGGTGACAAGCAAGGGGCAACTGTGGATTCCAGACTCCAGGGTTATCACCTCTCTCTCAGGGAGCAGGGCTCTGTCAATCCCCCAGTCAGCCTGGCCTGGAGAAAAGGATATAGGCTCAGTGTGGGGCTGGGCATACGTCCCAACAACCCACCCAGAAGCCGTCCGGAAGGTTCTCTACTAGTTGACAGGAGTTCCCAGGCCACTTAATCCAGGATCAGCCCTGGGTGCTTGAAAAGACAGGTGCCAACCATGAGTGAGGGGCACCGTGCGTGCGAATTTCGCTTCTCTCTCTCGACTCTCGAAAGGCAGAAATTCCTTTCCTTTTTGCTCTTTTCCAGCAAAAAAATTTTCATTGTTAACTACATTTTAATAAATGTACTACGTAATCTTGTTCAATACATTTTAATAAACACATAACACGTGCAGTTGATTTTTAAAATCAGACGATACAAAAGACCCCCGTCCTCTCCGGGGGCGTCTGTGTTTAACACTTTCTTACGTGTTTTTCCAGAAATGTTCTCTCTAGATCCGAGCATGTTTTTAACACAAATGGGGACTTATTACCTTTTCCCAGCTTGCCTTTTTTTTAAATGAAGGCTAGGTCTTGGAAGTTGTTTTATAACAGCATATCTAAGTGACACAGGAATAATGATACCCATTTTTTGGAGGAACAAACGAGGCTTAAAATTGAAGGTGGCTGCCAGAGTCACTCTAGTCGACCTGCTGGAGCTGGAGTTGGATCCACCTCTGCAGGATCTTGTCTCAGCTCCCCGATCCCAGCACCCACCCCCACGCGGCTGGCTGACCAGTGAGAACAGGAGAGTTGGGTCCCATCTTTCTTTTCTGCCTGGAACATTCTCATCCATCTCTTGAGCACTGATGATACCCAGTGACTCTTCCAGAACCTCGGGATGGACTTAGTATATCATCCCAGAACCAGGTGCACCTGGCTGGTCGAACTGAGTCCCCAGTGGGGGTCGGGTGTTGGAGGGGGGCCTGAACCACCCAAGGGTTCGCCCACAGAGCTCTCCTTCACTGAGAGACTAACAGGGCCAGACTGTGCACGCCTTGCGAACAAGGACCGTGTCCCACTTCGGGACTCCCCAGGCCCAGCCCCTCGTACTCAGCGAGCCCTCGATGAATCCGCTTAAGACGACACTCGCCATCTGGCTTGTCACTATTTCCAAGGCAAGTGCAGGCATGAAGACAGAAAAAGGAATTTCTTTGCTGTTTTCTGGGCGTTTGCTTTGTTCTCAGAGGGAGAGAGGGCACCGAGCTAAAAGATACCACCTTTATGTTACTAAAAAGATCGCCCTGGAGGAAATTCCTGGGACCTTTTCTGGGCAGTTCAATATGTGTTTGTGGGGAAAGTTCCTGTGTGCCCCCATCCTTCTGCTCCAGTGAGCTCTTGACCCAGGAACCCTGGGCTCCCCACCAGGAGCAGAGGATGCCTGCACTCGCTTCCAGGGATCACAGTCCCATAGCCGTCCCCCGCCTCCCTGTTCCACTGAGGAGAGGATTTCAAATTCCAAGGAGGAAGCTGTAGGCCCAGGCTCACTGGCTGTCGACCGCACCCTGACAGGTGGCTGCCGTGTGCACCCCTGAACCTGGGATGAGCACACACTGGCGCTGCTGGAGGCTGTCTCCTTCCTCCTCTGCAGCCGCGTCTCTGCCTGGACTGTCCTGGGAGCCCTCTCCTCCAATGCCTCCCGCCCTGGGCTTTGTGTGCTGGCGTCCCTGGATGGCTCTGAGAAGCAGCCATCTGTCCCCGAGCTCTGGGGCTGCAACCTTCCATTTGTGGGATGCGTACCCATCGGCACGTATATGTAACAAGCACGGACTAAGTGTGGATCCCAGGCCAGGCAGATGGCCCGTGAATGCTGGGGCCTAAGGACATCGGGCAGAGCCCCTGACCTCAGAGCCCACAGCCCTGAGAGGGAGAACAAGCCTTGAAGCGTGAATTGTGATGCAATGCCACCAGGGTTGGCAGGATGCCACGCAGCAGGCTTCACACCAGGAGTCAAATCTGAAGCGGGTCTTGAGGGATGGGGAGCAGCTCACAGATGGCTGAGGGTCAGAAGGGACTTCCAGGCAGGCACCCCTAACTCACCACCCCCCAGAACACATAGAGCCCACGTGGCCTCCGCAGGGTTAGCTAGTCCACGCCACCTCTCAGCTTTCTAATATTGTCACTCTCAGGTTACTCAAGCCAGCAGAGAGCTGGGTGGGAGAAGAAGGTACTAAGACATGCTAATCAACCTCCCTGGGTTGGCCCTGGGGTCACATACCTCCCGGGGAGCTTCCTGCTGACCAGCTGTCACCTTGGTCTGCAGCTGTCTTGGGCGCAGCCCCACCTTCTGTGCTCTGCATGGCTTCCTCCTGCCGGATCCTCCTGAGCAGCCAGGACCCGAGGGGAGATGTCTTGGGGAAGCAAACTTAGCGACCAGTTCAGGGATGCTGCTGTCCCTAGGGGTGGTTTAGCCTGAGGACAAATGGGTCATGGAGGCTGGCCATGAAAACCTGTTGCCCACAAACTGTGTGGGGGAGGAGGAGAGGACAGAGGGTCCCGGTGAGTCGAGATGGAGGCCATGGGCCCTAGGAAGCCCCTCATGAACCATGAGTCTCTTGCCCCCAGTACCGGGCCATTGCCCATCCGACCATGTACGGGGGGCGTGTGACGGCCCCAGAGTGTTCAGGGGAAGCCACTGTCTCGCTGCAGGTGGACTCTGGTGGTTTCAGCCACAGTGACCTCTAAATCCAGCACTCCTTCAGGCTTGGAATGATTGCTTCAGCCCCAGGTGCTATTACGAAAAGGAAAGATTTCCAGGAATGAGTCAACAGAGGACCAGGATGCCCAAAGGAGCAGAGATAAGTCAGAAATAAACAGAGCTGAGGGCCAGGAGCAGATGTGCTGCGGGCACCAGGCCCCTCCTGACAGCCCCACCCTGTGCACTCAGACGACGGGCTCCAGCACACCGTGACGGGACCTGGATATGCCCTCGACCCTCGCCCGACGCACCCCAGCCCGTGGCCCTGCACTGAGCTGTGCCCTAGGAGGACAGCCAGGGAAAGTGGCAGACGCTCCCTGAAACCCCGCCGCGCAGGCAGCGAAGTACAAAGGCACCAGGCAATGGCGGGAGGACCCAGGGCACTGCTCTCTGCCAGCCCGCAGCCCAACTGGACAGACCACTATGCTCTTGGGCTGCAGATTGCTTCCCTGAGAATTAAGCCATTGTCACTAAGGGACTTGCAAGTGTGCCAGGGTGGCTCGTGTCCTCCCCACATCCGTTTCCTTCCTGGAACTGCAGAGCGTGGCTTTCTCTGGAACAGGGTTGGGGCAGGTGTAACTATTTAACTTGAGATGAGGTCAGACCGGAGTTGGGTGGGCCCTAATTCCATTCTGGCTGGTGTCCTAATAAGAGAGATGCAGACACAGAGGGAAGACGACATGAACGCAGACATGCAGGGAGATGCCATGTGGCGACGGAGGCCGAAACTAGAGGGATGCAGCTGAGAGCGAAGGAACGCCAAGGACTGCAGGCCCCCACGGGGAGCCGGAGGAGGCAGGAGGGCTCCTCCCCTGGGGCCTCAGGGGAACTCAGCCCTGCCCGCACCTTAATCTCAGACTTCTGGGCTCCAGGCTGTGAGAGAGGAGATTTCTGTTGTGCAAACCACCCAGTTCTTGGTCGTTTTTATGGCGGCCCCAGGAAGCCAGCGTGCCAAGGCACGTCTGGCTCTGAGAGTCTGTGTGAGGGGAGGGGATGGACACGGTTAAAGACTCGACAGCTTTTCTCACCGGGACCCTCTCCTTTACCACCCGGACCCGGCTCCCTGAGCTCCACCCGGTGCTTGGTGCCCCCGCACCCAAGACCCTGCCCCCTTCTGCAGACTGCAGCTGTGACTCCGCACCATCTGGGGGCCCCGCCTCTGGCCTCCCTGTGCACAGTTGATTGCTGGTCTTTGTGAATCGTTGGCTATAATGAATCACCAGGTGTTTGCTAAATCTCCTCCTGAGCTCCCACGTGATTCATAAATAATCCCCACGGGATTTTTGATTCCAATTTCCCTGTCTCAGGGGAGGCTAAGGGAACACAGGCTGGCAGGGGATGTTAAGACTCTCGCTTCCTGGTCAGGGCCACGGCCAGGCTTTGTTCCCAGAGGGCCAGGGCAGGGAGCAGCCACTCGGGGAGGCCCAATAGGGAGGTGATTGTGTAATGAGTTATCCAGATTGGGACGCTTTTCAGAGTGTATGGGGTGCTGTTAACGATTATGCCAGGACAACAGGTGTGAATGGGGCCAAAAGGACGAGGCCCATCTACCAAGGGGGACCCCAGCAGCCTCCTCACTGGGAGGCAGCCATTTCCGATTCTCACTGGAGCGCTGTGTGACTTTGAAGGAGCACGGACATGGGCATTCTCCAAAGTCCGGGAAGCAGACACAAGCCAATGGATCCACACACGAGTGTGTCATGTTCCATCGCATCCTGACATACGTGCTTGTGCGCTGGTGGGAAACATGCGCGTGGACGTGAGTGCGTGTTCTGGCCCTGTCTTCAGGCTGCTGTAACAGTACCGCAGCTGGGGTGGCTTCTAAACGACGTTGATTTCTCACAGTTCTGGAGGCTGGAAGTCCAGGATCGTGGCGCCAGCATGGTTGCCTTCTGGTGATGGCCCTCTTCCTGGTTCATCCACGGTGCATTCTTGCTCACAGACCTTTCCACTGCACGTGGTGGAAGGGGTGAGGGGTCTCTCTGGAGCCTTATTTATAAGAGCGCTGATCCCATTCATGGGGCCTCCACCCTCAAGGCCTAATAACCTTCTAGGAGGCCCCACATCTTAATACCATCACACTGGGGGTTAGATCTCAATTTCCAAAGGGGAGGGACATGAACATTCAGGCTACAGGAGACCCTGTAAGCTGGGTAACCACACAGGGCTCGTGGGATTTCATCCTTAAGCATCTTTGTTTTCATCTCCTTCTCAGTGAAGACTGTTCTTTCCCTTTGGGGATGAAAAGTCAGGTGATCCTATGACCCCTGAAGTCACAAAACATAGCTGTCCTTCAGGAACAGAAGCGTCCAGTTCCTCGTGATGGTCAAAATTCTGAACTTGATTTCATTTGATGCTATAAAGGAATTACTGGTAATTTTGTGACAGGAAAATAGTATTGCAGATTTATGAGTGTGCATCTGTACGCACATTCAGATATACACATGCATGTGTGTGTATATATATTCTTAGCTCCTTGGGATATATACTGGAGTATTATGTTACAATCTGTGGGGTTTCGTTCAAAATAATCCAAGATGGAGGAGAGGAGGGGACGGATAAAAATGAAACAAGATTGGCCATAAGTTGATCATTGTTGAAACTAACGAGTGGGCACAAGGGGGTCATCAAACTATTATCTCTACTTTAATATAGGTTTGAAATTTGCCATAATTAAAAGTTAATCTTCTCTCCTCTCCTGACTTGCTCCTACAAGGGTAGAAACCCCGGGCTGGCGGGGGCAGGGCTGGGAGAGGTACGGGGTATGGGAAGTTCTTCCTAAACTGGTTTTTCCCTGGCTGCTCCACTCTCTCTGGGCCCATCAGACCTTTGAAACAAACTCCTTATCTCAGGGGCTGCTTTGGGGGGCTCGTTTGGGATGCTTTACCTGCAGTTTCTTTGATGCTGGGGATGAACTCCCCCAGCTCATCAACTCCTCCTCCCGTCCCCTGGAAATGTGGTGAAGTCTTGAGTTTCTCTGGGATGACGTCTGTTCACACCTCAAGCGTCCACACCTCTAGTGTGAGTCTTAGAGTGGCTGCACACAGTTCTCTTGGGGCCCATGACCGTCTCTGGTCCACTGAAACATTTATTCATCCTCCACCCCAACAAACTGGGATGCAGGCAGATCCTATGGCTCATCCTGTTCCTTGCTGGACATGAGTCTTCTCGGGAGTCACAAACCAGCCTTCTGTCATCTCCAATATGGTGGACATGGACCAGGCTCCCTCGGTGGTCCCACCACCGCTGTATTCACCAGGCTTGAGATTAGGGGCAGACACACCCCACGCTCCCCCTCGGGGCAAGATGGAAGCGGGAGGACTCACAGCACGTGAGCCGCTCTCTCTAAATCTCCCACGTCATTTTCTCCAAAATTCCCTTCCCCTGAACTTCCTGTAGCTTCAACGCAGGTACCATATTGGAGAATGATCTAATGAGTCATAGCCAAGTTATTTTTTAAATTTCATGGTCTGTCATCTCACTGTGAAACATGACATCTGTTGTTTCTGGATGGCTCAGCTGACCCTCCACTCTATCAGCCCAACAGAAGCTGATATCAGAGCAATAGGGGAGGTTATAACTATATTTATTCGTTGGATTCTGTATTTAATATAAAACCCAAATGTCAATGCGAACAATCCATAACCAATGTATAAATCAAAATTGGGGTGAGTTCATTATAAGCCAGATCTGGGGCCAGCCTTCCTTCCCCAAGGAGGGAAGGGCACCAAAGAAATGGGGTGTACAGAATGGTTATATGCCATCAAAGAGCATTTATCACATATGATTGGAATGTCCCTTTTACAATAGTCACAAGACTGCCTAGCTGGCACAGCGATTCACACAGCAGGTAGTAGGTCTGCTCTCTCGGTGAACATAGCAGGAAGCAGGTCTGGTCTTGAGCTGGGTGGTCACAAGGTAGGCACAGCAATCAATTCCTAGCCTAGGGAGTGATGCTTATCCTTAAGGAAATGCCAATGTGGGGGAAGTTGCGTCTTTATCTAAAGGCCATTTGTTCTTGTCTTTGGGACACAGCACATGCTAAAGTAGATATACAATGCATGCTCAATGGCCACGTCAGGCCCTTTTGGAAAAAGAAGGTCAGGCCGAGTTAGTTTTACACCATTTGTTTATTACACAGACAGGAGTTCTAAATTTGTTTCCTGAGATCCTCAAAAGGGCAGATCATTGGGACAGACACTAGTGAGAGAAAACACAGGAAATGACATCCATTTCCTTCTTGGGGGGGCTTTTTAGAGTAATGAAAGGCTAGATATGCAAGCAAATCATGTACTTTACTGAAGCTCCTGAAAGAAGACCACTGATGTAAAGGAGGCGATTTTCTCAAAGTCAACATATATATTCAATGAATTTTTTATCAAAGTCCCCAAGGGAGATTTTTATGAAATGCCACAAATAGATCCTAGGATTTATATGGAAAAGGTAAGTGGCCAAAAATATCCAGTAAAAGTTTAAAGAACAAGCAGCAAAAAGAGGAAGAGAAGAATCTGAGGTTTCTATACAATCAGAAATTAAGACTGATTAGGAAACTACTGTGTTAAAGCAGGGGAGGAGTGGCACAGAGAGAGGATCTGAGACAGCTAGAACAGGGCAGAAAGCTCAGCAATAGACCCAGTCATGCAAGGAAACTTGGATAATAATATATTTCATATCAGTGGAGGAAGAACGAATAATTGAATAAATGGTGTCGGGACCATCAGTTATCCATATTAGGAAAAGATAAATTAAGATCCCTACCTCAAACCATTAAGCATCTTCTAATTATCCATATTGGGAAAAAAAGGTACATTTAGATCCACAATGTACAACCCATTAACCCAAACCTGCAGAAGAATTAAAGGCCCAAAAGTGAAAAGTAAACCTTAAAGTATTAAAAAGAAAATATAGATGGCCAACTAGCTAATACGAGACCAAGTAAGTGATCATGTTGCATGCTAGTAATCTCTGGATCAACTGTGCTCTCAGTATGTCCCCCATGCCACATACCATTTTCCCCTTCACCTCAAAGTACATCAGAGAAAACAAACTAGAGATAATGCCTCCAACTTCTTAAAAATGACCACTAGTTTGTTCAAAGAGCAGGTAGTTCCAGCAGAGGAGAATAAATGGCCTATTAGATTTTTCACTAAAATGTAGAAGAAGAATGATCAGAATGGAAAGTATCTTACAAATCGTGAAACACAGCCATACCTCCCACCTGTGTAGGGGATGGGAATTGGCCACCCCAAGATATGTCTCTTTGGCGTGAGGGTTATTTTGGGCTGGTTACTTTTAAAAACTGCAGATAGGAAAGAAACTCTGAAAAGTAGAATTTACATACCCTTTGTTAACAGACATTTACATTTGTAAAGGAAATCTCCGTCTGTAAAGGTGTCTCCCTCTCAGTACCAGGAAGAAGGGGGGACGACCTTGTCTCTAGAAACTCTTAATCAATGAGAAAGGCAAGGACTTAAATCTGCATAATAATCTCACTCTTGTTTACTGTACCTGTCTGGTAACCTCCTGTAACTGACTCCCCCACCCCTAACATCCTCCTTTGTCTTTAGCTGAAGATGATATTTAAGGTGATGGCTTTGGCCATTTTGATGAGTTACTCAGTTTGCCTGAGCCTCTCCCATGTATACATGTTCTAAAGTTTTGTTTAACTTTCTCCTGTTATTCTGTCTCATGTGAATTTAATTTGTTCTCTGGCCAGAAGAACCCAGAGCTGGTAAAGGAAATGTCTTCCTCCCCCATACCTGGTTCTTTCCACCACATCCCCAACGATTGTTAGCTCAGCAACGTAGAGAGTAGATTTTAGGGAATTCAAAAGAAATTGAAAGCAGATCCCACCCTTAGGAAATGTATTGTTTGCCAAAAGCAAAAACATACTGGACCATCAAAACTGCAAAGAAAATGTGTAAGATGGCCCAAACTGGAGCCTCCACATGATTCCTTGAACCCATCTACACAGGGGGAAGGGAGATTTCTCCGTATGGAGGAGAAATTCCTCATGGTTGGCCATCTTTCCAGGGCTGCTGCTTGCAGGGACTCTGGCTGGTTTTTGCTACAGGTGCCATGTGGACATTTGTTGGGTTTGAAGCAAGCATAATTTTCACATTGACCTGCTTCATATCCACCATCATTTCAGTGTTTCAAAGACCGCTTTTTCCCTGCTGTAGTGTATTCATCTCTTTAAGCATTTAATCCACCAGGGAATTGGAAGCAAAGCGTGACAGCACAAAGAATGCCAACGTCCACAGGCCAGAGCCTACCTCAACAGCCAGTGCCTCCCCACAGCTCTTAGTTGTAAGGGTGCCCACATGTTCTCAAGACTCATAATAGCCCTCTTCTGCATATCAAATGGCAAGAAGCTAAATACCAAGGTTCATTAATAGATTACTCATACAGACAAAGCACTCAGAAGATATCTTAGTTTTGAATATCTTGAAGGGTTTAACCAAAACGTTAATATTTGTTGAACTCCTACAGGTGGATACGTCATTGAACAAAGAGTAATCAGTCAATATTTACTAAACATCTATTGTGTGCACAGGCTTCAGCCCAGGTGCTGTGGGAGGTTATAGAGGAAGAAGATGATGTGGTCACTACTGATAAGAAAGCTGTAGTCACAGAGGGGTCCTCAGAAACTCCACTCAGACCTGTGTATGGAATCCACACAGCTTTCCTCTTGCCGTAGCTACTGCCTTCCCGTGGCTCCACCTATTAAGAAGGATTGAGTAGGTGAATATGCTAATTTCAAGAATAAATTCACACATACACATGCAGCCTTGTGAGAGGAAAAGATGTGTGGGTTTTGGGACCTTGACGTTAGCACATCCTTCTTCCTGACAGAGGAAGCATTAGGGGAAGCTCTGAACTGGGCTCTGCCAGGCAGAACTGATGTCTTTGAGTCAATGGGGTGTGTTGCCTAAAACATGAGAAAGATGAATATGAATGAAGATGCAACAAGAAAATGTCTCTTCCTGGGGCATCGGGGCAGAGCGTAACAGTCCTGAGACTTGGAGCATACATGGTGGAAGAGACCCTGGATGACCCCTGGGCAGAGGAGTCCCCAGTACTTGGCTTCCAATGGCAGCTGCTCAAGGACAGAGCACAGTGGTCATGGCCTGGCCTTTCACCTCCATCTTTGCTGTAGTCCAGGAAGGTTGAGAGAGGATGTTCCTGTAGGGTCTAGAGTCAAAAGACTGGGATTCAAGGTTTTGTGGGTTTCCCTGGACAGCTGAGCCCTGTTTCCTGATGGATAACCATGAGGCTTCCCTAGGTAGGTGTGAGGCTCAAGCAGCGCCCAGGGTAAATCACCATCGCTGGGCTAGTAGCTGGTGCTGTTGTCACCATTACAGGAGACCCAGACACAAGGACTGCTTATTACAGTTGGGATGGTCTTGAGATGCAAACTCTATAGACATTCTCGGCCCCTCATGACTCAGTTGTTGACTTGTCCAACTCACTAATCAGCCTCCTGGACTGTCTCCCCCTTTGGGTTTCATGCCTAAAGCAGTTGTCCACCCCTGGAGCAGATCCTTGGCTTCGTCTGCCCTTCCAGCCCTTCTCTTGAACTGCCACTGCTCAGCTCCCCAGTACCCCAACTGCGGGAGCATGGAAATCCTTGCAGTAGGGTGTCTGTGGCGGTAGGATGGATAAATGAAGAGAAGAAAGGACGCTGACCTGGCCTGAAGCTTGTGGGTGAGGAACCCAGTAACACAGCGCTGCATACTGAGGCCAGAAGTTAGTTTTCCAGCAAATTGCATGGCTCCGGGCAAGTGCCCAGTGGCTATTGAATAAGTGGAAAATCGTCCACAATGGAGGCTGAACACTGGCTTCTCATCACATTTTATGGCCCCTGGTAAAGCGAACTGAGAGCAGCTGGCAGGACCCCTGCACTGCTTTTATTTGCCATAATGAGGATCGTTGGATGGTAATCCAGTGCGTTCACTCTGCCAAGGTACATTTTGCAGAACAACGCAGCCATAAAACAGAAAAGTTCAGAGGTTCTGGAGCTAATAAATAACTCCTGGGGTTGTTATGAGGTTCAAGACTGATAAGGAACGAAAAAGCAGGCATGGAGGCAGTGCCTCCCAAGCCTTTGGATACTTTTCACAGCAAACAAACCCTCTCAAACCCTTTTTCGGGAATTACCAAAAACGGTTTGCGGTAACATTGTATGGTATGAGATAAAGTGAATTGATATAAAAATATTTTATTTTAGATAAATGTTTCCTTAAAAATACAATAATTTTGATTATGGTCATTATTTTTCTTTTTAACATCGTTTTTACTTTTTTGGAGAAATGTCGATGTTCTCTATAAGATTTCTAGATCAATTCATCAGATAACTTAGCTGTTGAGGTACTGGAGGTGAATTTTCAGGATTATTAGACTCCTCATTAGCTCCCTGTATTTCTTGATCAGTATTCCTTTCGCTTTCTGCTTTTAACCAATAGTCATTATGATTAAAAATTGGTCAATATATTGCTAAAAATATAGAACTTTAAGACACTAACAATCAAAAGTGATTTAACTGCCAGGACACTGAGCTAAGAGCAGGGATGTGACCTGACATCAGACACAACAGAATTCAGGTCAAAGCACTTACACCTGATGAAGGACACCTTATAAGCCACAATCACAACGAAGGTATAACAGTTATAAATATCTTTGCATCAATAAAGGGCTAGCAAGGGTATTCTGCTCTACAAACCGGCAAGAAGAGGGGATGCAGGCAGAAAGAGACAAAAATACAACTGATGCTATGTTGGGGACACCGTGCCGCGTGGATGGGACACCATTCCGGATATAAGGTAAGTCACGGGAACAAAAATGAGTAAGAAAATAGAGACTTAAATGATATAATCAATAAGGTAGATCTTATAGACATATATATAAATCCAACTTCACATCCTGGCAGCGCAACTTCTTTTTAAGGGCACATGAAATATTCATAGCATTTAATCATATATTTGCTCGCCACGAAAGCAGTATGTTCCATCAGGTAGAAATGTTACAATCACTTGACAATCAAATGCAGCAAAACTAGTAAGCACATTTTTGAAAGGTTCTTACACATGGAAATTTATTCTACTAAACACTTGTGGCTAAAGGATAAACTAGAAACCAAAATAGTAGAATTTCTTAAAGATGATGATAATACAAACACCATATTTCTGAGTCTATGAAGAATGTTTAAAACAGAGATCAGAAAAAAATGCGTATATTTGAACATATGTCAATAGCAAATAAAGTAAATTCCCAACTCAGAAAGGTGGGAAAAGAATAGGAACAGAAACCGAAATAACACAAAGGTAAAGAAATGAATGAGATGGCCAGGAGAAAAAGAGGAGATTTAAGTTATAACCCCAAATCTCAGTTCTTTTAAAAAATAAAATATGAAAACCACTAGCTAACCTAATCAAGGGGGAAAAAGGAGGAAAAAAACTCCAAATATACAAAATAAGATGACAAAGAGGAAACAATTGTTGAAACAGAGGAAACTTTAATAATCGTAAGAGGCCGCCCGGATAACTTTATGCAGCTAATTCTGAAAATCTAGATGAAATAGACAAGTTCCTAGGAAAATCACAGTTTAGCAAAATTGCCCCAGTAGGGACATAAAGATCAAATAAACCATGGGAGAAATAGAGGACATTATCAAAGAGCGAAACTCTCCAGGCCCAGACGGTCCCACAGGATGTTCTAACGAAGATGCGAGTACCGTACAGCCCTAATGCTACATAAATTGTTCCAGAAAGTAAAAAACAAAGGAAAACGCCCAAATCCATACTAAAAAAATTAACTTGAAATATGTCATAAACCCAAAAGTAAGAGCTAAAACTATAAATCTTCTAGAAGAAAATATTGTAGAAAATCTTTGTGGCTTTGGATTAGGCAAAGATTTTTTTCAGCTAGGACATGTATAGTGCGAATCATAAAAGAAAAACTGGACTTCATCAAAATTAAAGACATCTTCTCTTCTAAAGATACTGTTAAGGAAATGAGAAGGAAGAGAGAAAATATTTGCACAATGTATATCTGGTCAAGGACTTGTATGCAGAATCGATGAAAGACTCTTGCAACAGAATATTAAGAAGCCAGACACGTGATTGAAACCATATAAAAGATTTGAACAGACACTTTACCAGAGAAGATGTAAGAAAAAGACAAGCCCGTGAAAAGATACTCAGTGTCATTAGTTATTAGGGAAATGTAAATTAAAACGATAATGATTTACCATAGCACATACAGGAGCGTGGCTAACATTTAAAAGCTGGTAGAATCAAGTGCTGGAGAAGATGTGGAGAGAATCTGGAATTCTCATATGCTGGTGGGAAGGCAAAATGGTACACCCACTTTGGAAAACAATTTGTCAGATTCTTATAAAGTTAAACATAACACCTACCATGATAGCCAGCAATCCTACTAATAGACAGTTACCAAGAGAAGAGATATTTACCAAGTCCACTCAAGACTTGTACACAGATGTTCCTGGCAGTTTCATTCATAATAGTCAGGAACTGGAAACAACCCAAATGTCCATCAACTGGTCAACACCTTGTGAAATATCCCTCCTGTGGAATACTACTCAGCAAGGAAAAGGAATGCACGCCCCTTACGTGCAACAGCTGGGATAAATCTCAAAAGCAGCACGTTGTGAGAAAGAAGACAGACGCAAAGAGCCCACAGTGTATGATCAAACCTGGACGAAATTCTCGAAGAGGCGAAACTATAGTGAAAGAACACAGATCATTGCTGTCTTGGGGCTGGGGGTGGGAGGAGGGTATTGACTACAAAAAGGCATCAGGGAATTTGTAGGGAGAGGAGGATGAAGATGTTCTATTCGCGTAAAATAGGCAAATTTTGTTGTATTAGAATTGTACCTAATAATGCTATTTAAAAACAAACCCTCAAGGTATAGCCATTGCCATCATCAGTGTTAATAGTGTGTAGACAGCGAGCCGATTAATGAAAGGGGGCAATGCTGTCACTGAAGTCTCCCCAAATTCGTATGAGGAAGCCCTGACCCCCCATGTGACTGCATATAGAGACGGGGCCTTTATGGACATAACTACAGTTAAATGAGGTCGTAAGGGAAGGACCCTGATCTGGTAGGATGAGTGTCCTTAGAAGGAAAGAGAGGCTAGAGCCTTCTCTCTCTCCGTGAGTGCGCACTGAGGAAAGGCCGTGGGAGGGCACGGCCAGCAGGCGCCCATCTTTGAGCCGGAAGGGAGCCCTTTCTAACTCCTCCAGCAAACGCTGAATGCAGAATCTCTGCCTTGTGAGTCCATTTCAACAAATTCAGCCTGATCCGACTTTATAAGAAATTCCACAACCTACAGTAGTTATTGAATTTGATCTCTTGACCTTCGGAGGCTACGCCCATACTGTCAGATGCCCAATCTCTGCTGCCTGGGAGATAAGAGGCTGCCCACCTCTGCCCCATAGGCTGCAGGTGAAGGCTGGGGAGGTCTGTGCCCACGTTGGCCAGGAGAGGGCGCTGGAGGACAGACACAGCTGCGTGAGCATCCTAGGCCTGAGAAGGTTCTTCATGGAGGAGACACCTTAGATTCATTAGCCGTGTGTCCTGAGTCAGATGAATACAATGGTCCCGCCTTCCTCTGAGCCACATTTCTGACTGTGCTAAATGGAAGTCGAACACATTAAATACTGAGCTCTCTTTGGATCATAGAAAATAAATATGGAAGCTGACACCTGCGGGACCTTGTGGAAACCTGGTCACCTAGCCCCAGAGCCACCTTGGCACAGGTATCCGATGCTTGGATGCGTATCTGCACCTCCACACGTCAGTGTCTGAGCTGCCAGGGGGCCTAGCTAGGCTGGAGCCGTGATCAGACAATTCCAGGGGCTGTGGAGTGAGGAGACTCCTCCGTTCCCCATCCATTCGGGTCGCAGGAAAGCTGAGGAAGCTCCCAGGAACGTGCTGGAAACTTTCCACAACTGTTTGCACAAATGCAGATGAGCCTTAGAGAAGGGACAAAGGCTGTGAAAAAGGGAGGGCGCAAGGGGCTAGCAAGGGTCTTGACCAGCGGGGAGGGGTGTCTGGGACATGGGGCAAGGCAGAGGTTGGCGGGGGTGGTGGTCCTGTGTGTGGGCACAGCCCTGAGCCAGCCTGCCTGAGGAGAGTGGGAGGCAACGTGTCTCAGGCCGCCCGCCCCATGCGGTGCCCCTGCCAGCCGGACGACAGGGGCTGCTCACGGCCCTGCAGACCCCAGAGAAGCATGCCGAATCCTCGGGTGCATGGCTCTGAAGCACTGGGCTCATGGGTTGCATAGGGAACTCTGCTTCCACATGAACAGAGAGCTGCTTTCTCAGTGCCATGGGGCCCTAAGGCTCGGCACCCCCGACAGAGGCCCCCCGCCAAGTGTGGGAAGAGGGAAGTGAACCCTCTCCCCGTTGCACTGGAACACCACTGGCTGGCACACACTCCCGGGGTCTTCTTGAGAAGGAGGCGGCCGCAGAGTTCCAGCCTGAAATGGGGCCTGCTGCCCAGTAGGACCACAGCATTAGCCAGGGCCGCAGAAGGATCCCCGAGGAGGGCACTTGGCAGGGACGGACCTCCCTGTGTGAGCAGGTGGGATCCTGGAGGGGCTGATAATTGGGAACCCAGTTGAACGAGACCACATTTTTCTCCCTGGACGATCGGGATATGTCTGTATCACTAATAACAAAAACTAGCATTACCTTAATACCTCCACTTTGCACATGAGTCAAGTGAGGCACAAAACATCTAAATAACTTCACATAACTTGCCCAAGGCCACACAGCTAGGAAGTAACCTTGACACAGAAATCATTAGAGAACATAGGGGCAATACATGCATATTGCAGGTCTGATATGTGCACACTTATTGCAGCTCCCTGATTCCAAGGTGCCCATGGAGATTCAGGTCGGGTGTGGCCTCTCCCCTTCCTTCTTTAGGCAAAGGGGGCACGGAGGGGGTATCAGCAGAGGGGCTGGTCCTCTGAGCCCCAAAGCAACAGCTAGGGTTATTATGCATATATACCACATCTCCAAAACATATACAATGAATATTTAATACCTTGAGGGAATACGCACCAGCTCCTGATTACTCACAGATGCCCTATTGGCAACTTCGCCTGCTCACTCGAATGTATTTCCGACTCCACAGTTATCGCTCCTGGTGCTTTCATGGTCTTTAGCTGGCACGTGCAGGCGCAGAGCAGGGAAAATTTGAGTCGTCCAACCTAGACATCCCCAGCTGGGGTCCAACAAGGCGACACTCTGCCTACTCATTTCAGCTCTCAGACCATAAATAATTGTCCTTTGGTGGGCTGTTTAGTATCGCATTTTTGCATTTTCTTCCTTTTTGTTGGGGATTTTGCAGTTTAAATGGTCCCCAGGCATAGTTGGGTGACAGGTTGTGACAAGCCAAGCAGAGAAAATATGTGTGGAAGATAAGCTTCGTTCAGACATGAGTGACAGTGCTGTTGGTCATGTGTGCAATGCATGAATCACAATATGTATCAAATAAGATGTCTTTAAACAGAAACACCCAGCCAGCAACATCACGTCCCGATCCGTGGACAAGAGGCCCTCAGCAAACTGATCTGGATTTCCCCCAATCGCAGTGGTTCACGGCTCGCTAAATCAGCACTTGAGGATTTTACAGACCAGAAGCACAGTGAATACCGAGAGTCGACTGTGCGTGGACTCAACACGCAGAGCGAGCATCTGACGAGTACACTGAGTAAGTGCACATTCCTCAGGACCCACCCACATTCTGGATGCAGCCATACTGCTCTGTACGGCGTGAGAAAAGAGCTTTTATAGATGAGACCCAGAGGACATGAGGACAAGAAGTGCTGACAGGCCTGATGTCCAGACTGTCCTGGAAGGAGCTCCATTTAGTGGGGGCCCGCTATGCACCAAGCAGCTCACAGACATTGCTTTTAATTCCCACCATAACCCTGCTAGGGATGTAATTATTACCCGTATTTTAAAAATAGAAAACCTGAAAATCTGAGAGCTAAGAGACCCTCTCCAAGGTCACACACTTGGGACATCAACCCAAGCGTGCACCGTGACGTCTCCCATTGTTCCCTCTGCCAAAGAGCTGGCCAGTCCCCTCTCTTATAATTGCTTCTGAAAGTACCTTCAGCACCTGAACCAGCCAGGCAAGGGCCTGGATCACCCAAGGAGCAAGAGACCAGGACAGTGGGAGTGAGGGACCAGAGCTGGCCGGCCCCTTCCCCTGCTCCCAACGGGGCTGTTCGCTGCTGGGCCCTCTGCACCATGCCTGGCCCTCCTGCTCGTCAGCAACATCCCTGCTGCAGCCCAGCAGTGACTGTGGGGGCCTCTGGACGGAGACAAGGAAGTAGCTCATCAGAGGAGGAGAGAGAGGAAGAAAGAGCCCAAACAGAGAGAGACAGCTGAAGAGGGGGAGAAGGAGAAAGAAAGCTTGGTCTTTCTGATGGGGGTGGGTTCGAATGTCACCACTTGTTCCTCCAGAGGCAATAAGGACCCTCCGGTGGCCCATCCAAGGAAGTAGGAGGAAGAGGGATTTTCTGAAACACCTTGAGATGCCATGTAGTTAACTGTAACCAATGGCATTGAGCGAGCAGGAGTTAGAATATTTGAAACAGATTAAAATGGCCTAAGGACTCCCAAGCCCATGACTGTGGCGACACCACTGAAATTGCCTAAGAAACCATACTCAATTATCAGAAGGGCAACGTCGGAAGCGGCTCAGCATTAGGGGCAGTCATGCATCACAGGGCATTCTAAAGGAGGAAGTGGGGTCGGGGGTGAAGGGAATAGCCGGGGAAGAGAAGCATCACTCCTGCCCCCAGAGGTTCCCACCAAGTGGCCCACACATGAAGCCATCAACAGGAGCTTCCACCACCCCAGCCCTCGAGATGGCCACCTACAGTGCCATCCCGGGAGCAGAACCTCCAAATTCTCAGTCCAGGAGTGTTGGTATGAATAATGCATGGGACCCCTGCAGAGGGTGTCAAAGGCCCTTTCTGAAATACAAATACATGGGCCTGGCTTGGCGTTCTTTGGGTGTGGCCGGGCCTGGCTGAGTCAGGGACACGTCAACCACACAGTGAGGACACGCCACACGGAGAGGGACGTGGCACTCTGTGATGACTATGTGCATAATTGTCTCCACTGGCCACTGGTCTTAAGTGTTTTCGGAGCCCCCATGTTCCAACGAGAGCCATGGTTTTATTGAGTTTACGAGTGTGTTGAGCAAGATAAAAGACACAACGGTGACTTGAGGCCGTGTGTGGCCCCCTGCTCAAAGCAGGAGTCCTGAGAGGTGATGTGGGTCCAAGTCCCTTCCTCAAAGAAACACTTTTTAAAATTCCCACCTTTCCATGCGAAGCCAGTGGCACTCATCCTCCCCACTCTGGAAGGAGAGGCCCTGGATTTCCGAGGGGACAGGTGGACCACTGGGTGACACATCTGCCAAGCCAGTGGGCTCAGGGGGAGTGGACGAGGAGGCAGAAGTGGCAGAAAGGCTGGCCTAATGTCATCCTCCCAGCACTCCCACCCAGAGCTAAAGAACGCCAGGAGCCCCTCCTGCAGACGCATAAAATATCCTTCATGCAATAACCTGCCCACAGGCTGGTGCAGCCCTGAAGGAAGCTGTCAGCTTCCTCCTTGGACCAGCTTCCAATTGCTGCCTATTGTTGCAGCTGCCCTCAGGTAGAGGGGCGCAAACATGGAAGCAAAGAGCTGGGAGAGCATTCGGAGCTCCCCCAGCCATGCCCCTCCCTCCCCACGTCAGGGGTAGGTGACAGGTTGCCTTGCACTTCACAGCAAGCGGACTGTGACACATTTGGTGAACGTGGAGCAACTCTGTAATTGCACTCTGAAATTGTATGTTATGCCCAGAGGTTTTTAGGGCTGAAGTCATTTGAGTTTTTACACACATGATTGGGTACGGGAGTTACAGAGTGACTTCGGAGTCTGGAATTCACTTATGTGCAATATTTCATTGCTGCTAGAGCAGCCTATGAGAAGAATTGTTGCTCTCACAGGAAGTGAAAGAGTATTAAAATTACACACACACTCATACAAGGACACAAACCCTCTCACACACGCACACTGCTATCGCCACCTCTGCGTCAACAAAGGCAAAATGAAATTTAGCAGATTTTAAGGGTTTTCTTTATTTGAAGAAATCATATGTATTGAATCGTATCCCTTAAAAAGGATAAAAAGCAGATTAAGAAAACCCAGGGATTCAGGAAACATGAAATATGAAACTGATGCGATGGTGAGAATTCTTCGTTTGTTTCAGAACATCCAGGGAGCCTGGCGGGTCCTCTGAAGCCACTGCCTCTTAATAGTGACAGTCTGGAAATTTTAAAAGCGAGACGGTTGGTGGGAGCGCCAGGGAGCGGAGGGAGCCTGCGCTAAGAGGCCCGTGGGTCCTCAGTCCTGCTGAGGAGGGAGCAGCCCTCCTGGGGCACCATCCCCCAGGGCTGCAGTATCCTCCCAGGACCCATTCTCCCCAAATAACTGTCGATTGTCCAGGGACACCCTTAGGTCACAGGAAAAACCACTTTGGAATTTCTGAAAGTGAAGGCCGCCCTCTTTGGAGAACCCCGATAAACTAAAAATGGGAAGGAAAGCGTCCTTCAAGGATGAGAGCACTCTCCCGTTTTTTGGAAAACACCTGGTCTTTCTTCGATCTCGCCAAACTCAGTGCCAGGAGACACCCTGTAACTAAGGGGGTTGGGGACGGGGACTGGGCACTCTGGGATGGCACCAGAGCGTGATGCTGCGCACAGAACTGTCACTCGAGGTCACATGTGCGAGAACAGTGAGGTCCACCAGAGAAGGGACCACACGGGCTTTGTTCTGGACCCCGTCCTGGCACCCAGCACAGCGATGGCGTTTGGTAGCACCTTCCAAGGGTGGTTGAATTGCAGCAAAATGGGCAATGCCACCAGACTGTGCTGGGATCCAGGGCTGAGAACGAGGGGCTTTCTACAACCAGCACCACGGGAGCACTGGAGGCTTAAAAATCGTTGAAAAGAAGCTGCCATTGTTGAGAACATTCTGGACTTGCCTTCAGAGCTGGTTTACGATAAAGGCAGGTTCACACCTCTGTCTACGTTTTTCCTGAAATGGCCACCCACTGGCTTCCGGGACCCTGGCCTTGGGTGGCATTTAGGCATCGAGTCCAGCTTAGGACCCGACACAGCTCCCCTCCCCTCGGCCCCACCCCCAAGCTCCCACCTTCCCCGAGAAATCCCCCAGGTCCAGGAACCAGATGGCGGGTTGGTCCTACAGGACGTTACCTTCCACAGAGATAGGGAAGAAACACCAGGGCACTTGAGTGATGTCATCGGAAAAGCAGCACTTCCGAGATGCGCACTCTTCAGGACTGATGCCCGGGTAGCCACAGTTCTTGCGGTCTGAGACTTCCATGACACACTCTTCCAACTCTGGCCACACGTCCCCCGGATTTGGGAAAGGAACAACACGGAGACTCGATTAAGCCAGCTGATTAACTAGAAACATCTATTCCCATCTTCCCAAGGGAACAACTGCTGGATTTACAGCCTCAGTGTATCATGAGGGACTTCTGGGACTGTGACACCCAAGGACTGTGACACCCAAGGTTGGTCAGCAGTTGGCCAACCCTTCCTCCCCACAGAAGTCACACGTCAGAGAATCGGAAGGACTGGGGCCTTGGGAAAATCATTTTGCCTCTCTGGTCTTAGTATGCCTCTCTGTAAAATAGGGCGGCCCACGTGATGAGAAAAGGCTGGTGAGTGTCCTTTAAGGATATAAAGCATTGGCCAAGCTATTGAAGCCCCATAATACTTCCACTAGAGGGAGAGCCTGGCTAACAACCAGCCTAACAACCAGCCTAATAACCAGTCTAATAACCAGCCTAATAACCAGCCTACCAACCAACCATTGGCTGTGTTTCCTCAGAGTCCAGGGAGCCTCTGACTGACTTCTGGGGGTGTGGACGTGACTCCACACACACCGGTGTGCTTCGCACAAACCCCTTCTTTTGTGCATGCCTTGGAATCAATGACTTTCTATCTCGATAACATGCACTGACATAGAATTCATTTTCCAAAGACAAGCCTAGACGTCTTAACTTAATTTCTTCACATTTGAGGTCTGTTGGCAGTTACGTTAATGGCGTCCTATAAAATGCCTTCATCTCCCCCTTAGAAACTTCTTCAGAAGTCACACTTTTGGAGCTGGGAGGGGCCTGAGAGTTGCTTGTCCCTCAAATACAGTAAAGCTGATGGGTTCTCACAAACGTCTGTGGAAAGGGCAAACAGCTGACCCCGGGGCTCCAGGCATGGGCGTGGGCTGAGGGGGCGCGTTTTCTCTTCCCTGTGGGCTTGCCTGGGCCAGTGTCCACGAGCACCATGGAGCGGGTCCTGGACTCTGGCCATGGGCCTGGGAAGAGGGTCTGGCACCTGCGGCAGGTTACCTTGCTTCGGGAGGGGCGTGAAACACCAGGGAACCCCGCGGATGCTGGAGTTGAAGCAGCAGCCAGAGGCAAAGCACTGGTCACTTGTGATGCCCGGGAAGCCACAGTTGTCCCTCTCATTGGGTTCGATGCGCGAGCACCGGCAGGGGGCTGCGGAAAGACCCTCTGTCAGCCACTCCCCACACTCGCTCCCCACCTGCTCCCGGGACACGTTCGGGACGCCTCCATCGGTCCTGCTGCCACACGGGAAACTGCCAAGTCTCGTCTTGCCTGTGTTTGAGCTATGCAACATCCTTCTGAGGAACTGAAAGGGCTTTGCTGAAATTATTTTATTAGTAAAAAACAAAAGAGAAACCTTCTGGAAAGAGGGTGCACAGATGGCCCCAGGAAAAGGTCAAGATAGAAGGCGAGCAAGGTGAGGGACTCCGGCCCCAGCCCCTCTCCTCAAGCTGGCCCATCTGTGGTCATCCCGACATTCTCCCAAAGGAGGCCTTCCTTGGAGGTCTCTCGGAGCATTGGGTGTCCTCCCCAAATGGCGGGAAAGGCAGGGTGAATGTACGCGGGAGCTGGCATGTGGCCAACGTCACAAATCTCAGGATGCCATTTTTGCTGCCTCCCCTCTCAAGTTAACTCATCATTCCACCTTTTCACTCCAATGGAAACAAACAGGAATGGAGACCCACCACCGAGGGCCGAGGGAGGTCCTGCAGAAGGCAAGGAACTTGCATGCCCCCATTGCGTCTGGAGGCATTAGAAGTTTCTCGGGGCTCGCTGGCCCAAATGCTCCCTTGCCCAGTTGAGGACACTGAGCCTTGGTGGGCTGGTTACAGGCATGCACTTACAGGGTTTCTGGGCCATGGCCAGGGCACCCAGCCCCAGGACGAGGAGCGCTGCCAGGAGACGCATGGCTTGAGGTCCCATGTCCACACTCAGCTGCACCCCAAGGCCGCCTGCAGAATGCACAGCTCCCACTGCCAGGGGGCTTTATAATCTCCTCTCTGTTTGCTCAGCAAGCACAGATAACCTTTCTCCCCCATGGCACCAGTCTTCGGATCCTTTGTCAGGAGAGCTGTTGAGATAGCTCAGCCAGGAGGCCGAGCACAGACCCAGTAGCCATGCGGAGCAGGCGAAGCTTCCGGGCTGGGGTGCCATGCTCCCTGTCCGCCAGCGTGGCCTCCCCCTGCCCCGGGCAGGGAGTGGTCATGCCAGGATGCCGACGTGGAAAACTGGCCACGTGCACGTCTGACGCTGGGCCCTCACAGGCTCACACCCGGGAAGGGATAAGTCATCTATTTTTCCTGATAAAGTATGTGGCTACTGCAGGAATTTTGTAAAATATTGGGCTGAAGGCTACTGGGGAAAATGACCCCACCAGCTGGCGGCATAGAAGGGGCACCTCCTCCAGGGCTGCACAGAGACCTCTCCCAGCCCCTCGTCTGCATCTCCTTGTCTTCGTCTTGGGAAGGAGCCTGTTCTCCGTGGAGGCCAGACTGACCCGGACAGGAACAGCCTGGGGCGACTGTAAATTACCAAGTTCATCTCAGCAAACCCCTGATGCTCCTTGTTTTTTTTTCTTCTGTGTTCCCTAAAAGATGGCACCTGTAACCCAGCCCGTGCCCGGGGGTAAGATGCTCCAGGGAAGGGAGTTTGTGGATAGGACAGAAAGAGAAAGGAGAGAAGCTAGAGGGGAGACCCCCCCCCAATGGAAGGAGAGGGAAGACCAGCAGGAAGCAGAGAGGAGACCGTAAGTTCTCCCCCTCCAGAGGACTTATGGGAGCTCGCCAGTCTGTAAGTCATGGGTTGAGCAGCCAAGGACTCAAAGATGCATGGAATCCAAAACCCTGGGTCCTCAGGGTCCAGACAGCAGGCTTCTGCCGGACCCAGCTCTAGCTCCTCCAGACTGGATCCCTGACTATCTACCCACAGAGCAACCATAGGGCCCCCATCTTTGAAAACCTTGAAAAGTCGACTTTCCCCATGCCACGCCCCTGTCACCCTTAGTCACCACTGAGACGTAAGGGCCCTGCGTTATCCATTCTCTCCTGGATTCCCATCCACACTCTCCTCTCTGCTTCCTCCACCTGACCCACCTTCCCACTGCCCCCATCCTGCCCCTTCCAGGATTCCCGCTGAAACCACCTGATCCACGCCAGAGAGGCTACTCCTCTTCCTTGCCATCCCTAAGCCTCCCACCCCTCCTTGCCCTCGTGGAAGCCTGCATTTTCCCTGAGATGCTTCCCTTGCATCCACGTCAGAGGGAGGCGCTCAGGTCCCCACCCAAGGGACCAACCACCTACACAGTGCTTTTGTGCAAATCAGAGAAAGGCACGTTTTCTTTAAGACAAGTGACTTCCACCTGTGGGAAATCATGGCGATAGGAGTCTACAGGATGAGTGGCCCCCTGCCTGAATGTGGAGCTGCTCACACAGCACAGCCTCTATGGCTGTATTGGGCGGCCGCGCTCCCATCGCATGGGCTCAGGCCGGGGCTGGACTTTGACCTTGCATCCTGATGTCTTCACTCTCATGCAAAAACCATGCTCCCTGGAGAAGCAGGCTCTGCACTGTCCCACTTCCAACGTCCCTGCCCTGTGTCACCGACTGTCCTTCAGCCTGTCTCCTTTGTCAAGGATTCTAGCACTGAGTTCACTGTATTCCTCGTCACACCAAGACTTAGCAACATTCAGCGTTCCAGGGGACATCTCATCCAAATTCATAGTCACTCAGGTTTTTATTCCTCCTTATCTCTAGAAATTTCCATCCCTACTCCATTTGTGCCACCTCTTCCCCTGACCACACTCGGATCTCATGCTCCACCTCAGAAAGAGGACATGCAAATGTCCCTTCCATTCAGAATGTCCTAAGCATCCAACATTTCCTGTTACTCCCGCCACACTGCTCTCGAAATCCTATAGCCCTCCCATCCCTTACTCTCTCTGCTTTCCCTCCGTGAGCGCCATCGTGTCTGGCCTTCCCTCCGTCTGTCCTTCTGCAGCCTCGTTTCTGTGGCCGCCACTCCCTCCACTCTTCCCACTGTTCTGTGCCCACCAGGGGCATTTATTTGTTTACCATCTCCAGCCCCACTCACCTGCCGAGCTTGCCTCAGCGTGCCATGGATTGCTGCCACTGCACATGCACGGTCTCAGGTCCAGGCCAGCCCACAGTGGTATCGCACATCTTCTCTGTGGCTGTCCTTCTCCACCCGCTTCTCACTTCTATTCTGCACTGAGATATTGTCTATCAGTTCACACAGAAAACAGAAGTCGACGGTGGGAGCGTCCTCAAATATGACCCGTATGGACTTGTGCTTCTGACTGCTGTGGAGTAACTAGTATCAGACTATCCCACCTGCCATGAGCATCCCTAGTACTGTATGAAATAACTATTTACAGATGTGGAGCAATAGGCAATGCCAGACAGAGAGGGAAGCAGTGTGGGGAGTCCCACGACTGCCCTTGCTTTCTGTCTGGCGATGCTGTTGGGTTGACAGCAGCCAAGGAGAGGCCACACGGAGCATGGTAGGCTCACAGGCTGAGGAGACAAGGACTAGAATTGGAAGCCACTGAGGCAGGGTACAGGACCAGAGAATGGGGGCTCAGAAATACGAATGGGGACCTCTCTGTGGTTTCAGGCAAATACTAAGCTGCCCATGCTCACAGGGCCAGGCAGAAACAGCTACTGGGGAAAGAACAGCCACAGAGGAGACCGAACTGGACAACTGGTGGGGTTGTCACAGGGCTGGAACCATTTGTGTCCTGACCAGCTGGAAGGGAGAAAGCTGGTTGACCACGTCAAGCATTCAGTAGGAAGACAGACAGGCCATCCTTGTCTTAGTCAGCTGGGGCCACCATGACAAAATACCACAGACTGGGGGCCCAACCTCATGGCCAAGTGATTAAGTTCATGCACTCTGCTTCAGGGGCTGGGGTTCACCAGTTCAGATCCTAGGCATGGACCTACACACTGCTCATCAAGCCATGCTGTGGCAGTGTCCCATATGGAAGAGCTAGAATGACTTACAACTAAGATATACAAGTACATTCTGGGGCTTTGAGGAGGAAAAAAAAAATAGAGGAAGATTGGCAACAGATGTTAGCTCAGGGCCAATCTTCCTCAAAAAAAACCCCCCCACAGACTGGAGGTTCTTAAAGAGGCATTTATTTCTCCAGTTCTGGGGGCTGGAAGTACAAGATCAGGGTGCCAGTGTGGTCAGGTTCTCTTGAGAGCTCTCTTCCAGGCTTACAGATGGCCACCTTCTTGCTGTGTCTCCACATGGTGGAGAAAGAGATCTCTGGTGTCTCTTGTTATAAGGATACAAGTCCCATCATGGGGGCCCCACCCTCATGACCTCATTTAATCCCCATTACTTTCCAAAGGCCCCACTTCCACATATCAACACACTGGGGATTAGGATTTCAACATACGAATTTTAGGGGGACACAGATATTCAGTCCACAATACGCCATTAAGAGTAGACTTGGTCTATTTCTAGAGTAAAGGCACTCTGTACCCATTTCAGCAAAACTTTGAAACAAATCTTGAAGGAATCAAGTTCACCTGCAAGTAAATTAACTTCCTAACGGGACAAACGTCAGCGTTTTATTTAGGAAGACAGCAAGATACAGACATGCAACATAGCATTCATGATGTTCAGCACAAAATCAAAAGTTACTAGACGTGTGAAGAAGCGGAAAAACGTGACCCATAATCATTAGAAAAATCAGTGAATAAAAAGACCCAGAAGCTGCCTAAAATGGTCAAATATTTAAAGAAAAATATAAAAGTATAATGAGGGAACCAAAAACAGTCTGAATAAAGAAATGGAAACTAAAAGTGAACCAAGTGGAAATTCTAGATGTGAGAAATATAATATCTAAAGTGAAAAATTCACTGCATGGGCTTTGGGTTAACTACTGTAGAAGAAATGGTTGGTTTATTTGAAGCCAATGCAGTGTAAACACTCTAAAATGACGCATAGGGAGAAAAGGGGCTGAAAAGAATGAAAAGAACCTCAGTGACCTGTGAGACAAAGTCAAGCAGTCTAACCTACACATAATTGGTATACCAGCAGGAGAGGAGAGAAAAAGTATTTGAGGAAATCATAGACAATTTTTTGGCAAACTTGAAAAATATGAACTCACATATCCTAGAAGATTTTATAAACTCCAAGCAAGATAAATACAAAGAAAACCACGCCAAGGCACGACACGATCAAATTGTTGAACATAAGTGATTAAAAAATGTTCTTACAGCAGCTGAGGAAAAACCACGGTCCACACAGAAAGCCCGAGAAGAAGGACGTGTGACTTCCCATCCAAAACTACACAAGCCAGGAGCTAGTGGACTGACAGTCTTAAAGAGCCAAAAGGAAAAGAAAACCTCGTCAAGTCAGAATTCTATACTCAGTGAAAATATCCTGCAAAAATAAAAGCAAAATACCCTTTAAAAATAGATTTAATTTTTTTATTGCAGTTCTAGGTTCACAGCAATATTGAGCAGAAAGTACAAAGATTTCAAAATACTTTTTTTTTTAGACAAAAAGGGAGAGAATGTGCCACTTAAAAACCTGTTCTCCCAAGAATTTTAGAGGAAGCTCTTCAGGCTGATGTTGCAGCAGTCCTGGACGACAGGGCGTGCGCTCTCCAGGTTCTGCGGCCAGTTCCCACCTGGTGGGATTTATTCACTTATGGTCCCTGCTTGGCCTCTGTGAGCATTTAGGTTGAGAACCCAGTCTGGTCCTTGTGATTTCTCATTTGGTTTGCTACAACTGTCTCCTATCTGGTCTCCCCACTCAGACAAAAGTCTGGTGCCTTAATTATCTTTCTACAATGAAAATCTACATAGGTCACTCCCCTGACACTCCCTCGCTCCTCTCAGCCTGTGGGGTAAAGACCAGACTCCTGGGGATGGAAAGGAAGACTCTTTATGAGCTGGACCCCACACACCCCTCCTTCTTCTCTGGCTCGGTCTCCCTCCTAATGTAAGCATCTTGCCCTTCTCTGAACACACTCTGATCTTTGTGTGCCCCTCTCTCTGTAGTGCTCCTCCCCCACTCTTTGCCTTGCTGACTCCTGTCCATCCATCACTTCTTAACCCAAGAGTCACTTCTTCCAGGAAGCCTTCCTTTATTGCCCCCAGAGTGAAGATGGGTGCCCTTCACCCCTCCCCCTTGCACCCTTTATTCGCCTGATTCACAATACTTATAGCCACATCTGCATTTTAAGTGAATTTTTACTTTTCTGGTTCCTTTATTAACTGTACCAAAGATAACAGCTCACAGTTACCGCACACTAACTTTGCACCAGCTGATAGTCTGAGGATTTTACAGGCTGTATCTCATCGAATCCTTACAACAATCCAAAGGAAGGGCTCAAATTATCACCACCACTTTGCCCTTTGTATGGGTAAAATGGTTTGCCCAAATAACACAGCAAGGAAGCACAGGGTGAGATGCAGGGCTGAACTTAGGCCTCATTCGTCTTGTATCCCCAGAACCTAACACAGTGTCCACACAGCGTGAACTCACTTAACAAGGGCAGTGGGGTGGAGAAGTGGATTACTTACACTCCAGGAGCTGGGGAATAGGAATCTGCCACTGAGTCTTGCCCATTACCCCGATTACCTTTTGGAATCCATTAAGTGATATCTAGACTTGGATGCATGCAAATAAAAAAGGTGGGCCTCTTCGTGCCTCCTGTTGATGGTTTCCTCATCTGTACACGGAGGGCTGGAATGAGGGTTTTAAATGCTCTCTGAGATCTCACACGCCTCCTGAAAGCTGAGTAGGGTGCTCTCTCATTTTTATGGTGTCGTCAGGGGAAAAAGTATTTTTTTTTAATAAAGATTGGCACCTGAGCTAACATCTGTTACCAATCTTTCTTTTTTTGTTTTTTGCTTCTTATCCTCCCCAAAGCCACCAGAGATAGTTGTACATTCTAGTTGTAGGTCTTTCTAGTTGTGGCATGTGGGATGCTGCTTCAGCATGGCCTGATGAACCGTGCCATGTCCGTGCCCAGGATCCAAACCGGCGAAACCCTGGGCCATCGAAGCGGAACGCATGAATCTAACCACTCGGCCACAGAGCCGGCCCCGAAAAAGCGTTTCTATTTCCGACATTTATATGCCTGGTGTCCCTAAACGTAGAAGGAAGGCTGAACCACGTACAAATTCAGTTTCCAGCCCAGCTTTCCAGGTTCCTGGAGTTTGGCTGTGCTGATCAATAGAGTGGGTAAGTGATAGAACCTTTTCTAATGCCCCGGACTAAATTTACCTACAGAGTAAAGAACGTAGCCAAAGCTAGGAAAAGAAAGAAACAAATGAACCGACATTGATGAGAATCTTGATACAGAGTCTGGGAGAGGACGGAATTAGAGATGTCTTATGAGTTATATTTGGGGATAAAATTGGACGGACATAAATTTTAGCATTTTTTCAACGTGTTGTGCAATGTAATTCCTCCTCGGGCTTCTTTGAAAGAATTTAGTCAAGATTTATGTTACTTTAAGATGTCTCTTTTGTATCTTTTGTGTCTGAGTGGGAGCTGGCCAATCTTAAAACTTCAAACTATTTAAGCCATTTAGGTTACCACTTGTCAAGGGAAAATGATATGTCATAGTAGGAGTTGGCAAACTCCGGCCCGTGGGCTCATTGCCTGCTTTTTAAATAAAACTTTCTTTAAAACACAGCCATGCCCATTCATTTCCATATTGTCTAGGGCTACCGTCAAGCTACAATGGCAGAGTTGATTAGTTGTCACAGAGACTATATGGCCCATAAAATCTAAAATATTTACTATCTGGCCCTTTAAGAAAAAAATCTTCCTATGCCTGTAGTATAGTCTTAAAACTCCCTAAAAATAAACGTAGAGGAAAATATTTGTATGGTAGTTTATGTTATTTATAAATGAAATGCTATAGAAGTAGGCCTCAATGCTGTTTGTCCCCGTTCTGTAATCTGGTCATGAAAATGATGTATTTAGTATACCGATTGTCAGGAGACAATTCTGCAGGAGTCTCTCACATTTCTGCATGTCCTGTAACTGCCCTGATGGTATGGGACCCAAAGTTAAGGTTCAGCGTTACATGCTGCCTTGACATCTGGTGCAACTGAGAGGACCTCGAAGGGCCCAGCCACAAGTTCCCCTACCCACTCTGCTCCCACAGATAAAGCCCCCACTGAACAACCCTCCTTATCGAGGGGCCAGGCACAGGTCCGCTTATCTCTGAGCAGCTAATTTCGGTTCCCTGCCCACCCACAGAATTAGTCAAACAAGCCAATCACGTCCTCCTGCAGGAACCAGGGGCACCCTACCCTCTTGATACTACAAAGCCTCCCCCCACAGCCCTTTGCTGGCTCACTGTGTCCCCGAGCTCAGCCCCCAGGTGACCCTGCAGGGCCTATGGTGTCTCCTCTCTCAGGCTTTGATGACTGTTGATCCCAGCTGTCCAGTGCTGGGTGGGTGGCACGTGTTTGGCCATCCTCACAACCCTGGGTGGAAATCCCTCCCTCACCAATGAGATGACCAGGAGGCCATCAAAACAGTCCTTTCTTCCCAACTAGCTGCTCAGAGATGTTTGTGCAGCAAACAACCTTGGAAGGTAGATACGGTGTCTCCCTCTGGAGCAGAGGGCGGGCAAGCTTACTGCCTCTTAAAACATTGCAGTCTCCTAAGAGCTCAGGGTTCCTCTCCTGTAACGCAACCCACTGTGTGTGCTAGCATCCGTCTGAGCCCCTCTGTGTCACGCCAGGAGGACTTGGGGGCAAAGGGAACTGACACAAACTTGCTAATGCTCAAGCTGCTTCTGTACTATGAGCAATAAGGTCCTTTATCTCTGATCCAAGAGTCTCCTGTCTCCTGCCAGCATGCATGAAACTATGAGCTTGCAAGTAGGGTCAACTCTCAGCCTTTCTGAATTCTCAACACTGATGAACTGGATCAGATTATATATAGAAATCTCCCTTCAGTGTTTGCCTTTAGAACAGAAGATCTCTACTTACTAGGTTCACTCATCGTCATTATCCCACCTATGTACGTAGGTATGTGTGATTTTGCCTAATTTAATCTGTTTGCTAGTCCCAAAATTTACAGCTCAGGCCAATATTAAGATTGAAAGGAACAATTAAGAAATAGCTTTAAAATAATACTGTTTATCTTTCTGTTAATGGCTATAATCTTCTGTCTGCTTGGACCTTTAAATGGGTGACTGTTTCCTAATAGCCATTGACATTTGGATCAAAGACCCCACTGTTTCCTAATAGCCATTGATGTTCCCTATCAGCCTCACAAGCATCGAATATTTCCACGAACCGCCCCTCGCCACACTTCTGTAGAAAGGCGAGGGAGTTTTCTTAGGCTAACAATGTCCTTCCCAGTGACCCTACAAATATGATCTTAAGCCGCAACTTGGCTTTAAGAATCGGTTCCTGGTCTGGTCCTTAGATCAACATGCTCTGAACAGAACCCTGTTGTTTGGTGGGAAATCGTCTTGAAGCAATGGTAACCCCCAAGTACACTATCAGCCACAGAGCAGGAAGGGCTCGCAGATCAAATTAAGGTGCTCTAGCCACAGAGTTTATGAAGTCCATCTACAACACGAGGTGAAGATGGAGGGGCCGGAGAAGCAGTAGGTTAACACTTCGCATGGGGTGCAGGTGGGTGGAAGGACCACACGCCTGGATCCTGGGTCATGAGGTGTTCACATGTCCTGTCCTGCTCTGGGCCCTTTCACCAATGCGTGGTAATGAGGACTGGAACTGGCAAGTGAGCAAGTGGCCAGGACATGGATGGTGCCTGGGGCCGCCACACCCTCTGGCTTCACTGGGGAGACTCAGGGCACACGCTGCCCACCCAGCTGAGGCCCACGGTGACCCACAGAGCAGCCGTGCTTTTAGCCCATGTTTCCAGGCTGACACATGGGGCTCGATTTAGGCCACGACAAGGGTCACCAATGGGTGCCTGATTTAGAGAAGACAGAGCTGTCAGCTTGGACATGCTCTCTATGATAACATTTCTCTATTCCACCTTCTTTATCAAATCACATATCCTACAGGTTCCCAACTCACTGTCTACTTCTAACACATTTTATGAATGTCACCCAAATCTCACAAGCTACAAGTTTGTTGCCACTATCTGTAATCGACACGTTTTCAGTTTCACGTGTCCCGTTTGTTTTCTTACTAATTATAGCAGAATTGACTGGTCTCCCATAACAGCAAATAATCCTGACAGCCGCCCTTTGATAATTTGTTTCTATTAGGGCTCCTTGGCTGAAAGTAACAGACGCCGGCTCTTTCGGGCTGCACTGTGTCTCCTTCAAATTCGTACGTTGACGTCCTAACCCCCAATACCTCAGAAGGTGACCTTGTTTGGAGATAAGTTCTTTAGAAAGGTAATTAAATTAAAATGAATCAAAAGAGTGGGCCTTAATCCAGTCTGTCTGGGGTCCTTATGAGAAGAGGAGACGAGGTTACAGACACACACAGAGGGATGACCATGCGAGGACACAGGGAGAAGATGCCATCTACAGGGAGAGAGGCCTCAGGAGGAACAAGCCCCGAGACACCTTAATCTCGGCCTTCCAGCCTCCAGAACTTGAGAGAACGAATGTCTGTTGGTTGAATCACTCTCAGTCTGCAGGGTTTTGCTCTAGTAGCCCGAGCTGACTAAGACACCAACTCCAGCTGGAGGAGAAAGCCAGGAGGGGTTATTCTATAACCTTAGGTCCCCAGAACCCCAGGGCAGCAGCACAGCCAGCCTCAGGGGGTCAGGACTTGCTCCCACCTTCCCTGGCCCCCTTTCTGCACATCTGCCCATTTGCTTGCCTGCTCGTCATGCCATGTAGACAGCTGTGCTCACTCATGGCCCCTCCATTACACACATTCCAAGTCCATACCAGGGTGAATGCAGACGCAGCACTCTCCCACACCAGTTGTCTACCTAGAAAACCCCCGACTTCCCCCCTCAAGTGTGTATCTCTCCCCATGAGAGACTTCCCGCACTTTCGTCTGAAGCTCTTCAAAGACATGGAAAGTTCTAGAAAGTTCCCTGAGTTGGCAGTTTCCGGGCAGGTGGGAGAAGGGTAGCGTGTAGGCTGTCACAGACAGCTTTGCCAGTGTCTGGTACTGAACAGGCCAGATTAGCATTTTAGTTTCACGTCTGGTAAAACCGAGAAAACTTTAAACTGCCACATCACTCCGATGCGTTGTTCTGAGGTAGAACGCCTGTTTCTAAAAACAAAAATAGAAAACATAAAAATTTCCACTACCAAACAATAGATACTAAAGTTATAAATGTGGCTTTCCTGCCCTGGAAGAAATCCAGCGGTTTTGGGGTGCAGGAGGGTGCTTGCCCCCAAATGACCTCTTGCACAGGTCCCCCAAGGTTAGGGGGAGGCGAGGGGCTCAGACCCTTTATGAGCTGTGTGCGTGGGTGTGTTGTGTGTGCTCTTGTGTGGGGCACACTCCCCAAACTGTCAAATGCTCTTGCGCCTTATCAAGAGAGCTATTCTCATTAAGTCAACTTATCATCTCAGCTGGCCTTTTTCCCACCACCCTCCTGGACACTTCAAGGACTCTGCCATGGCCCCGCAGCCTGGTTCCCCCAAGGTTGAGGGGAGGGGAGGCGCTCAGACCCTTTAAGAGCTGTGTGCATGTGTTCTCATTTAGGCACTTTATCATCTCAGCTGGCCTTTTTCCCACCACCCTCCTTGACGCTTCTAGGACTCTGTGGTGGCCCCAAGAACTGGTCCATTGCTCCCTTAAGAGCTGCCATCAGTTCTGCTCCCCCGTCCACCACCCAGCCCTCGCCCGTGGAGTCGTGGCTGAAGAGAGGCTCAGGGTGGGCACTCGGTGGGAGACAGGATGCCCGCCCAGCTTCCTGGGAAGCCCCACATCCCCTCTGCAGGGGCAGCTGCAATCACCCCCTGGGGTACGGGGGGCCGGTGCCCATGAGGAGGGGTGGGTTGCTGGACCTGGAGGTGTGCCCGGGCAGGTGGTGAGCATTTCATCACATCCTGGCAGTGAGGAGGAAACATTTCTCTCTCCTGGGGCCTGCCTCTGCTCTGTCCCCACCCTCCTCCTCTCTCCTCTCACCCCCACCCTGGCTCTGAACAGGAGAAGGAGGTGGCACATCACCCAGTGCCATCTGTCCTCTCAGCCCCAGCTTGTGCATCCACATGTGCCTCAGCTCTCACCACACACAGAACTCAGTGGCTCCCATCTACCCCGCAAGCTTTAGTGAGCCCTGTAGGCCCCCCGGAGGTGTTCTGGGCCAGCGCCAGGAGCGACAGCGCAGGGCATGCTCTTAACGTCCTTCTGAGACATTTTGGTTTTGCAGATCCCCCGGCCGTGTTTCCACCAGCATTTATTCTCTGTCAGGTTTCCCCCGCATCACGCTCCACCTCAGGTGTTTCCCTTCCCATCTGTTGCATTCATTCCATTGTTAGAATTCCTTTTTTTTTTTTTGGTGAGGAAGATTTGCCCTGAGCTAACTTGTGTGCCAGTCTTCCTCTATTTTGTATGCTGGTTGCAACCATAGCATGCCCACCAATGAGCCGTGTAGGTCTGCGCCCAGGAACTGAACCCAGGCTGCTGAAGCAGAGCATGCCGAACTTAACCACTAGGCCACAGAGCTGGCCCCCACTGTTGGAATTCTTATGGAGTTGTGTAATTTTCTGAAAAGACAGTGTGGCAGAGATCAAGCCAAACCTTCCTTCGCATCCTAAATCTTCTTTCGCACCCCGCCTCTGGGTCCCGTGCAGGGGGCTGGGCCATGATGGGGCAGAAGGACGTGAGTCTCTTCCAGGCTGAGGCAGGAGCACTCCTGCACGAGTCCCCAGCCTCTCTTCCCCGTGCTGGTGAGCCCCAAAGGCCTGGCGTCCAGATGGTGGAGCCACAAGATCACACATGCACGCACTCTGGAGGCGGACACCAGAGGAGGCAGGCGATCGATCGTGGGTCGTGGACCTCGGATTTCTTTCTGTGTAATGTGATGGGAGGGAGGAGCTAAAGCCGCTAGCCCCCAATCCATTCACTGTCTTCACTGGGCAGGAAGCCAGAGAAAGGAAAGGAAGGCAGGGGACACAGCTAATCAGCCTCCTTGTCACCTGGCCTCGGGGCCCACAGCCTGATGCCTTTGCCAGGAGCAAGTGCATTTGCCACTTCACTGCCAGAAGCCCCCTGGCCATAGGAGTACTTAGAGTCAAGGAGCCCCCAATCTATGCATCATGGCTCCCTGGAAAGTGTCACTTAACCCACACAGCTCCCTGGGTGAGAAGACAGAGATGTCTCACAATTAAGCCCCATGCTGTGTGAGCCCCACTAGTGACCTCATCTATTTTTTAGAGCCATATGGCAGGTGTGACACAGGAAGGAATAATATGGGGAGCTGCCCTTGTGTCCCAGACCCCCCTCTTGGCTTTCTCTAGATTACGTCCTTGAAGATGTTCGTAAACCTCGATTCCGGAGGACCTCTGACTCACGAGCCTGCTGTGCCGGCCCCATCTGCATATCTGCTCTCTCGGGTGTGTGATTACGGTTGGCTCGCCTGTCTGCAGGTGTCGCATCCGTGGGTTCGACAAACCTGGGCACTGGGAGGAGGAGTCTGGGGAGGGATGGACTTGCCTGGCTGAGCTCCCTGGAGCAGGATGACTGCCCTGCCCGGGTGGCCCGGATGGGGGCACCCCTTCCTCACCCTCACCGCAGCCCTCTCGGGGCCAGAGGGACCTGAGGCTGCACAGTCCAGCACCATCGGCCAGGGTGCGACTCTCTTCCATGCTGGGGTGTGTTTGGCGGGTCCAATCGGCTCCCTGTCCTTCTATCTTGCCTCAGTCAGTAATAATGTCACCCTGTGGCCTCCGTCTCCCTTCCCTTTTGTTCTATTTTCCAGTTCAGGGCTCAGGTGGGGGCGGAGCGAGTTTCCTCAAGACGTGGACTTGTGCCCTGCTCTGCAATGTTTTTCTTATGAACACCTTCAGACATTTGCCCGGGTTTATCTCCTAAGCCCGTTTCCATTTGGGAGAAGTAAAGAAATTGAAAGGTGGTTTTTATTGCATGGCAGTTGGGGCATCCACAAGGATAGTTAAAGATAGTTAGTAGAGTTTGGTGCATATTTGCGGGGTTTGACCAGAGTGTGGCTTCCAGTTGCTTCCGGAAGACTTTGCAATCTAAAGGCCTTGTGCATCCACACGACTGCTAACACCCACCGAGTCAACTTAACACTGTCGCCCCTTCATTCTCCCCTCTACCCTCGTATCTCCCCTGAGATGGTGTGAGTTAATGTGTAATCCACGACAAGAAACCAGAGGCGAGAATATTATATTTCTCTTTCCAAGAAAGGAAAATTGTTTATATTTTTAAAAAGAACAGAAAGCACAGAATAACATCCACCTCCTTTAATTCTTAGGCCAATTTAGACTACATGGGATCAGAGCAGGCCATCCACGCAGCGAGCCGAGGCACAGACATAGAAGGATCCAGAGCTGTCGGGCCAGTGACGCGGCTGAACCCCTGGCCCCCAGGCAGAGGGCCGGTCCACCTCAAGATGCCATTCCCGCCGGAAGAGTGTCTAAAATGGGCACTCGTCTGCAAGGGTGAGATGTGGGGAGAAGAGACGGGTTAATGAGAGTATTTTCTTTCACTTTTAAAGAATTACAGAGAATTTGACTCTAAAATATTAATGGGGAAATTCTTTAGAAAACATGGGCTGTCTTCATATTTTAATTGTCCTGCCTCCACTCCCACCCGAAGCGAGCCACTGAGCATTACCAAGGCTGACTCCTCAAAGACTTTGGTCACAGATGTGCAGAAAAGCCAGGAAAACATAGATTTCCACGCCAAACGGTCTTTCAGCCCTGCCTTTCCATCCCCAGACCTGAATGCAGCCCGATAGTGGGCAATCTACTCTTCACAGTCAGCCTGTGGCCGTTATTCTGGGTACAAACACAGCTGCCGAAGCAGAGCAGGGTCCTGTGGTCACATGTGTTTTTTTCTCACTGATTCTATGTCTTCAGACCCCACGGCCGTACCTTCCGAAGAGTCGTCCACAGCCACAGGATGGAAGCACCACGGGACTCCACGGACAGTGTCGTCAAAACAACAGCCTTTATCTTTACACTCTGAAGCCGTGACACCGGGAAAACCACAATTTGTTCTTGCTTGGGCGGCCACTGTACACGTCTCTGAAAGGGGATGGGGGCAAGAGGGGAAAGTGAGTCATGGTAACTCGCTGCTACCATCTACACTCCAGCCCAGCCTCCCGTCCAATTACGTCAGCAACCACCTGACACTGCGGATGTAGCTCATAGTACAAGAGGGAGACTCTGTCCTCATTTCCTGATGCGAAAACACTTAATCTCGGGAAAATGCAAGGTGCCTAGGATTTGTGAACTTGGCACTTACCTAGATTATTTATTCACTTAACAATTTCAACAATTATTAAACTTTATTCACTCAATTAATAAATATTGAGCACCTTTTGTGTGTGCTGGAAACGGGAGCCAGCACAGCAAAAATAGACGGCCAAGTTCCCTCAGGGGTCGAGCTCAAGCCAGGGCTTGTGCTGGCTGATGGGAACCCAGAAATGAAAACTAGAGAGGTTGTTGGTAAGAAGCCAACAGTCTACTGGAGGAGAAAACCAAATAAATGTACAAAACAGCACATTGCGACCATCTCAGTTTGCCGAGGCAAGCACAGGAGGGACAAGTGACAACAAGGCTGAACAAAGCAAGGAGGGCTTCCTGTAAGAGGGGGTTGACTGGCTGAGAATAGGGCCATGGGTCATCCAAGCAGAGGGAACAGTGCATTCAAAGGCAATGAAGAGAGAGAGCAAGGTGTGTTCGAGGAGGTGTAGGTCCATTTGCAGGTAAGATGGAGAGATTGGTGTGGGGTGGTATGGGAAGAGCCAGGCTGAGGGCTAGGGCGGACCGTTTCAGTGTGAGAGCAAAGGAAGCCGCTCAGCTTTAACCAGGGGAGTGATGAAATCAACCCAAAGTGGAGAACATGCTGGGGAGACAGGGCCAGCTAGCAGGCTCCCACACCATCTAGAAGTGAGAGCTGTAGAGGCCAAACTCGGACTCAGAGTCTAGGGCTCTGAGAAGGCAAACTGGTGGTGGACGGGTTGAGGCAGGTCATAGAAGAGTCTGGAACCCCTTCCTGTCTCTGTCTTGGGAGAGAGGGTATAAGAAGGTGAACATGGACTCAGAGGTGCTCGCGGACATATGCCGTCAGCCAGGCTCAGGAGAGACACCTGGGTGTGCAGGAGCTCCGTCCTCCTCTGAACCAGAGTCTGTCCCTGCGTGCAGAGCAAGGAGAGAAGACGGATGAGGGGCAAGGCCTTGGAGCATTGACAGTAAATCGACGGAGAGGGAAGGAGCCTGAACAGAAGAGCGAGCAGAGTCAGAGAGGCAGCAGGACCGAGACTCAGGGCGGAGGTGGTCATGGGCTGGCCTTGACCTGGGGCATCAGGCTCTCTGAAATGGACAGTCTGTCCAAAGACGGACAGATGTGGGACCCTCTTGTCCTAGACCGAGAGGGCAGGATGCCCACATTTGTGAAACCCAGCAAGCATTCTAATGCTGAGCCCATTGCATGAGCTGCTCTCTGTGGGGATCTGTTTTCACATCTGCGATCGCCTCTAGCTTTCTTTGAAGAAAGGATTCCATGGCTTTGTGGGAAAGATCTGGATGCATCTCCCACTGGCTCAGTGGCCTCTGCCTACAGGGCCTGGCTGCCCATCACAGAGCAAAGGTGACCATTGCCCACCCCGCAGGGTGGGCGTGAATGTCAAGAGGAGCTGTGTGTGTAGTGCTTGGACCATGGTGCTCGTGTCCTTCTCTCCCTGCAGGAGGGAGATGCAGCAGCCACGGGGTGTAGGCGGAGGGGGCCGGGTAACCCCCCAGGTTACTTGCTGGGTAACCCAACCCTCTCCCAACTGGTATTCCTAAACAGGAATTAAAGATTTCCAAGGATTCTGTCCAAGACAGGATTCCATCTTGCCCATCCATAATGGAACTAAATGGAAATGATTCCCATTTGGGGGCTATACTTGTAAAGAGAGTTTTCTAGATTTCTGTTGTCACAGGATCACTGATCCTGCGAGGCCCATAGAGAAGGGTCCAGCCTCGGGCCAGAGGGCAGGGGTCCGTGGCTGGCCGCGTGAGTGGGCTGTCCTGAACTGCGGTGAGGGGGCCCGGTGCCAGGCTCCGAGGGGCCGGGTTGCACAGCCTCCTGGAGCCGGGCAGTGCAGCAGGCAGAGCTGAGGGCCGGAGCGAGGGTGGAAGGAAAGGTGCAGACAGGCCTGCACCACCAGACAGGGGGTGGCCGTGCGCAGGCCGCACTCCCTCCATCCCCCACAGCAGAGCTGTGTCTCCTTTCAAGTTCCGAAGCCACGCCCTCCTCCTTAGGCTGTGGGGGCCTTCCTCCTCCCACCCCCTCCCTGTACACCCCATTTTGTGTTCATTCGTCATGAGGTCCTTGGAAGGTGCCCAAACATACATAGAAACCATCTTTTTATCTCCTTTCTCCTCAAACTTCTACAAAAATTCTTGTTTTGAAAACTTTGAAAAATCCTTTTGCCACCCCCCTCCCTTTAAAACTGTATCCAACAAAAATAAATAACATTATGTAGCCCTTCTTTGCTTGCAAAGCAGTTTTCACAAACATGGGCACACTTGATTTTCTCGACGGCTCTCTAAGGCAGATGACTGATCCCATTCTGCAGATGAAGGAGACGCAAACAAGTTCGAAGGAAGCAATGGTGCCTCCCTCCTTAATTCTCCATTTGGTGACGCCTCTGGACTAGGTGGTGATGGACACGCACAATGGGACAGGTGGTTTGGGCTCCGCAGAGCATGGAGCCAACAGAACCCACGGAACCTACTGGAGATGTTCTCAGAGGACGCTGTCCACGGAACAGGCACCTGGACCTCCGTGTGGATGTTGAGGGGGTCCACCCCTGGGTGGAGTTTGGCTTGGACTTTTGGAAGAGCTAATCTTGTACCCCACACCAAACTGCTCTTTGAAATATGGTACCTAAGAGTGGTCCATACTGGAGGAATCTGCATCTCACAGCGGTTCTCAAGGTCTCGTTGACCTTTTACCCCAGTGCTGTTCTCCCCCTGGTTTTGGCTTCCCAAAACTTTCAAGAGCCAAGAAGAGTGCCTGGCACAAAACAGCCCTTGGCTCAAGAATACTTATTGTGAAACGGTGCCTCCCTCGGAGGCCCACCTCTGCCCGGTGCGCCCGCTGTGAAGCGGGAAGAGGGCTGACTTACCGGCCTCGGTCTGGGCCAGGGTGCTGAGGGCCAGCGAGAAGACCACGACCAGGATGCAGAGGGCCTTGGGTTCCATGGCGGCCGTGACCTCCTCCTCTCCGCTCCGAAGGAGGCTACCAGTCAGGGATGAGAATCTGCCCAAGCCGGCGATTTTATATCACAGCTCTGTTTGCATAAAGAGCGGTAGCTACCGTTTGCCTAAGGAGGGTTCCGCCGTTCTCTGTTCCAAGCAATCTGCACTGATTAAAAAGTGTTTCCTCGACGTGGGCAAGCCCCGTCCACGAGCTTACTGATAGAGAAAAATGCCATGTGGCGCGGTCATCCTGGTTGAAGGATTTCAGATTCAGAATGTCCCTCCCTTACCCTCTTATCCATGACCATGACCTGGCTGCTAACCGTATCGGTGAGGCCCCCCTGCTAACGTCAACGTTGCACTCACCGGAATAAAGTGACTCATAGCGGGACATGGCCCACAAATGGCACGGGTGCGTCAACAAGGACTCACGGTGATTCAGGGGAAGGAGAAGGAGCAGCTGAGGCCACCCACGTGGCAGCTTTTCGAGGTGGGCATGCGGCGATTTTCAAGTGTTTTAAGAATCTGAGTCCTGGGGGACTGCTGTGCCTGGACAAGATGGGAAGCAACATGCCCGGCCTGCTCCCCCACCTTCCTCTCCCCCAGGGGACGTGGATGTCAATCTTCACCTTTTCTCCATTCGTTTTGTATTGTTAGACATCTCCATGACAAATTTGTACATGACCAAAACACCCTGACGTCCTTCACTGAGGAGACACGGCCGTGTCCAGAGGGGGCTGGCCTTCCAGGTGCTATTGACACTGAAAACTCGCAAACGTTCGACGTTCTCATTGAAGGAGGTGCATGAGCATTTTGCTTATTTATCTACATTAATTTCTTTTGCTTTTCTTTTTCCTTTTACAGTGGAGTCCTTTTAAAAGCAAAATCATGTATGCGAGAGCTGACACGGAAACCGGCAACTAGAGGCTCACCTCCCTCTGGCGGGGTCCCCCTCCCGTGCCTGCGGGGCTCCCTCTCTCCCATCCTCCCAGGGAGGCCTCCTTGACACTGAAGGTGAAGGGTGACTTCCAAGACTGGCTCCCTGGGCCACCCTGCTCTCATCCTTCCCATGTCATAGTTCTCACCATCTTCTCATCACAGTGATGGCAGGTGCATTGTGCTGATCATTTACTGCCCCTCCCCCAGGAGAATGGCAGGTCCACGATGCTCTGTCTGCTCTGTGCACTCAGGTGGTCCCAGTACCTGCAGTGGTGCCTTACTCAATAAGCATCTGTTGAAGAATGAATGAATGAATGACTGAATGAACGAACAATAGGAGGGATGTTTTTTCTTCAGTGAAACATCAGGCTCTGAGGAAAATGAATCCAGCCTCAGGGAGCTACTTGCTTAAGTGACCTGACAAATAAGCCCTGGCAGCCACTCTGGGAGGGAAACGGGTCAGCATGGGGCTGCCATATTCTTCGTCATTCCTCACCTAAACCCCAGCCCCCACTCTCCAGGGTGGCCAATCCTGAGCCAGTGCCTCCAGGAGAGACCCGATGTGCAAGACCCAGGGAGGTACCAGGCACAGGAAGTCCTCTGCAGGGATGGGTGAGGGTCACCAGAGCCTGGGTGGGGCCACCCAACCTGGGTGAGGCTCATGATGATGAAAAACACGCCTCTAATTTCTCAGATTGAAATGGGAGCTCTCAGCAATGGAAATGCCAGTGGTGGAAAAACTGGGAGAAAAAAATGGGTGATGCTTAGTGAAGGCGAAGCTACACAGACTTTCCAGCTCAGCCATGCCACGCGTGCTAGACCTGACGTCTACCCCAGATAAATCCTCACACGTGGGTAGAAGGAAACACAAAGATCAGCTTCGCAGCATTGCTTATAATAACTTTAAAAAAAAAAGGAAAGAAAGTAGAGGAAGAAGCAATATAAATATTCACAAATGTTCATTAACGGAGGAAAGGGATAAATAACCTAAAGTATATTATTTATGTGTACCGGATACCTTGCAGAAGATGAAAATGAATGAATAAATACTAATAAAAATGGATAAATATTGAAAACAAAGTTAAATGAAAAAGGTAAGTTAAGAATGGCTCTTAAAGTGTGATATCATTTATGATGTAGATTTCTGAAATATTGCGAACGATGCACTGCACTGCTACCACGGCGCCCAGATGAAACAAGATCACAAGCACATGGACAGGAAGGAGGCCTGCTGACCTCTGCAGAGCGCACCCATCTGGGAAGGAGGGAAGAAGGGAAGTGGGGGGGGGGAGTTCAAAGGGGCCATCAACGTATCTGTAATGTTGTACTTCGGTGATGAAAATCTAAAGGAACCCTCGTAAGCAGGTCAGCATCTATTTATTTAACGAGGGAGACACAGATTGGCGGATGTTTGTTATATCCTTCGCTGTCTGTTTGCAATTCTCTCTTTGTAAAGCCCGGTTCCTGTCTCCTTGGGGAGAAGTGGAGGGAGAACGGTGAGTGGCTCACGGTCCTCCTGGGTCTGGGCGGTGTGACCACAGGAGCCAGCAGTGGCGGTCTGTGGCAATTCCAAGACTCCTGGCGGACCACTGTCCCACAGGGTCACACCAGGACCTTCACGCAACAACCCTATACACTCTATTTTTTTTTTTTAATTGCAGTTTGGTGAAGGAGAAAACGCACCGAGCTGAGTGCTGGTCCACTGATGAGTTAGTCACTTTGCACAAGCATTTTAACTCCTTGGGGTGTGGATTTTCTTATCTGGAAAATAAGGCAATTGGACCCCAGACAGCTAAAGTGCTGATGGAATCTACCACCCTCCCCTGCTGGGGCTCCATCATGGGCGCCACTCGTGCTGCGTGCCCCGCAGATCTTCCTGCTTTGGGGTAAGAACTCCCCATTTCTAGTTGGGGCCCACTGCTCTGCTCTCGCGCGTGTGGTTTGGCCTGGCCTGACCCATTTCCCTGCCCCAGGGCCGCACTGGTTCGGTTCAAGGATGAGCATCTGAAATGGGGAGCTGGGTTTCCTCCGTCTGCCCCTTTCCATCAGCCCTCTGAGCCCCTGGAAGTGGAGCCGTGGGGGCCATGTCCACAGCCCTCATGCTGTCTGGCTTCTGGCTGCTGTGGGTGACACAGCAGGACATGGGGACCGGGGAGGAAGTGAGCTCACATTTGATCTCCTGAGTCCCTCCCTACAGGGTCACCTTGGACCGGCCACGTCCCTGTGTCCAGCCACAGCTCAGTGGGCAGCCCTCTTCACATGGCACTGTACTCTGGGTCCCAGTAACGGACCCTGCTCCTCCAGGCTGAGGGGTCCACCGGCCCCAAAGAGAAGTCAACACTCTCTTCATTTAATTTTCCTTGAATTATGCAGATTGGGAGTGACAGGCCTGTTTCCTGCCCAGCCTCTGACCGATATAGAAACTGCTGCTGCAGGGACCCTGTTACAGGCCCAGGAAATGATCCCTTGAGCCCAGGCTCCTCGTCGTGTCTCCTGATTGGGGACCCGCGGCACTGGTGACCCTCAGCGTGGGCGGTATCACAGCTTCTCAACTTAACGGAGGCGGGGAGGAGGAATGAAGTGTGGTGTGAGGTGAGGCACTGGGGGCGGGTGCTGAGGCATTTCCTGTCTGTGGTGACCATCACGTGATGGAGATTTGGGTCAGCTGACTTCTATACAACAGTCAAAGAGGAAAGAAGACATTGAGGACTGAGGAGGCCCATCTGAGAGCAGGACAAGTGGAGGGGCTCCCCAGCGGCACTGAAGGAGCCTCCCCACAAGCTCCCAGAGTCTCAGGGCAGTGCGGGCAGCGGTCAGGCCGGGGCCCAATTCCAAGACTTGCCAAGATCTTGGCAGTGGGGAGGCAGGAGAGGAACTCTAAGACATGGGACTGGGGTGTTCAGGCAGAAACGTGCGGCTGAGAGTTTTGAACCCCATGCACCCCTGAACCCTCTCCACCAGCAGAGGGGACCCCTTGACCCCTGTACGATGCACAGGAGCTTTCCTGGCATAAATGCCTCCCTTGACCATGGACTGCTCCGCGGCTCACACAGGATGCAGACACGGGATGCAGACACGGGATGCAGACAAGGGATGGGGCTCTCCTCAGGGCCATTCCCACATCCCAGCATCGCTTCCAGGTGCATGAAGGTTTAGACTCCTCACGGCCCAGACAGAGGCAGAGGCTGCAAGGGAGGATAGTGCACCCCAAAAGAGTTTTGGAGCTGCATCCACAGGAGTCTGGGGGGACGTTCGAGAGTGGAGTTGAGGGCTGGAGGACCCTGGAGAATGAAGTGCCACTCTCAGAGGACTGACATCAGTGCACATTCAGGACAGATGTACTAACACAGGCACATGGCAGTTGGCGGGGGGGGCGGCTGACCATCTTGCAGGTGGGTGACAGAGCCCTGGGCGGGGGGTTGGCCAACAGTTCATGTAGTCCAAATGCAAGAAACCCCCTGGCACGTGGCAGCCTTGCTACTCAAGATGGTCTGAGGCCTAGTGGCGTCCCATCCCTGGGATCCTGATAGACATGCTCCCTCCCAGACTTCATGAAGTAAAATCTGCATTCTAGAAAGTTCCCAGAGTATTCACATACACGTCAGGTGTGGGTGGCCCGGTGCCGCTGAGGAGGAGAGGGTCTCAGGGTCAAGGAGGCTTCAGTGATGGAGTGGATCGGTGTGCACCCCTCTCAGCCACCCTGGGAATGCCCAGAGGGCGTCCCCATCACTCAGGTGAGGGGCCACCAGAATCTTCCACAAGTCCTGTGGCTCCTCCAACCTTTTTAGGCCAGAGGTGACATGGGACTCAGAGTCCCTAAACAAAAATGGGGGCCAGGTCCCTCTGAGGAAGGGTCTTACAGCAAGGCCACAAATGCATACAATAAGCCTCGTCCAGAATGATCTGAGCCACTTACCAGTGCTGTGGGTTGCATGATGTCCCCCCAAAAGATGGTGAGGTCCTAACCCCCAGTGTCTGTGAACGTGACTTTATTTGGAAATAGAATATTTACAGATGATCAAGTTAAGATGAGGTCACTAGGGTGAGCCCTAATCCAGTGTGACTGGTGTCCTTATAGAAGGCGGCCATTTGGACACAGACATACACAGAAGGAAGATGACGTAAAGACACAGGGAGAATGCCACCTGCAGCCAAATGAACCCCTGAGCCCACCAGAAACTAGGAGGCATGGGACACATTGACCCTCAGAAGGAACCAAGCCTGGGGACACCTTGATCTCGGACTTCTAGCCCCCAGAGCTGTGAGACAATAAGTTTCTGTTGTAAATTCAGCTTGTGGTACTTGATTTACAGCAATCCTAGGAAATAACACAATCCGGGTGCCGGTGAGCTGGAGAAAGTGAAATATCTAGACTTTCTGAAGGTCCTTAAATATTCTATCTGAAGATCAATAAATATTAGCTCTGAACTCATGCTAATCTCAGAGACCCAAACCCCACATGGCTCACCAGAGAGCGAGCCTGTGGATTTCAGGTGCAAGAGAGAGTGTGGCCCAAGTCCGTCTCGTTATGGGCCCAGTGAGGTCACAGATGCACCACTTGGGGGTCTCCCCAGGCCCAGAATAGATACACTTAGTAGCTACACTGCTTCTCTGATCTTCAGAGAGGGAAGATATGGTGGAAAGCCCTCTCACCAAGACAGTCCAAGCCATTATCACAGTCCAAGAAGGAACTGCAGAAATCACTGCCACCATCAAGGTCTTGAAAGATGTGGGAGTGGTCATTCCACATGGCGCTTGACCCCACCCGTTTAGCCAGTGCTCAAGCCAGATGCATTATGGAGAATGGCTACAGAGCAGGGTGGCTACGCTTTCTCTGTAAGGGGCCAGATGGTAAGTATCTCAGGCTCTGTGGGCCATGTTTGGTCTCTGTCACACATGCTTCTTTGTTTTATTTTGCAACCCTTAAGAAATGTAGACATCATTGTTAGTTTTCAGGGTGTGCGGAAACAGGCCTCAGGCAAGATCTGGTGCACAGACTGTCATTTGTCAAGCTCTGTGTATAGAGTGTCATAAATTTAATCAAGTGGTGATGACAAGTGCCGACGTTCAGGATGTGATACTGTTTCTGGAGAAAATTCCTTGGCACCTGATAGGCAGCTCTTGACCTCGAAAATGTTTGGCTCCCCCCCACCCCGTTCCTTTCAGCAAAGACAATCAGCCGTAGTTCGCCTTTGCATGGCAGGGGCAGCAATATACCTCTACCGTGTGGCCTTGGGGTTGCGCCAACTCTCCTGCTCTCTGTCCTAACACGCTCAGGAGAGGCCTTGAACATTCTGCTAAACACCCTCCTGGCCCATTACAGTGATGACATGATCTTATTTAGTCGGATTTGGAACACAGGAAGTCAGATGACTTAGTAACTAACACATGTGTCAGAGATTGGAACTGCAAACATTCAGGAACCTGGCCTGTTAGTGAGACATTTGGAAGACCTGGGGCAGGGAAAACATCCTCTCGAAAGGGAACAATTAATTTTGCACCACGTACCACTCACCCCAATAAATGCTCATGGGCCACTTTGGATTTTGGAGGTAATATATTCTACTTTTGAACATATTTATTCTGGCTCTTTTAGCAGGCTACCAATAAAGTTTGCAATTTTGAGTGGAGTTCAGAATGATACAAGATGCCTTGCCGCTGGGGCCCAGAAGTTTCAACGGCTTGTGAAGTATTTACGGCAGATGTAGATATTGCATGGTGTCTTTGGAAATCCTAATGAGAGACAGAGCACAGATTTGTGTTAATTCTCTGTTCCCATGTGACAAGTAGCCCCAAAACTGAGCAGTTTGAAACCATAGACATTTATTCTCTCACCATTTCTGTGGGTCAGATATTCCGTCACAGCTTAGCTGAGTCCTCTGGCTCAGGGCCTCTCACAGTCAAGCTGCCAGCTAGGACGGAGTTAAAGTCTCAGGAATGTGCGTACATCAACTTTCTTTGCCCTCACCGTAAGCAACCGGCCTCTGTACAAAGTGGCGATGACAGCATAGGATCAACACCATGAATTTCCCCTCCTTGTGGCTGATCTGAGCCCCTCATTGTGACCAATCTGAGATACACCACTTCTGAGTTCCCATCCTGCCAATGGCAGAGGCTGGCACAGGAGCGTGGGTATGGCATCACTCCCCAGGAGCAGCGGCCGGCAACCTAGCAGCAAAATGACTGCATGGGACTCCTCCATTGTGGAGGGGCAGGGACTCATAGTCCGGATCTGGGCATGGCCCTCCTCTCAGGCTGCAGCTACTGGCAGCCCCACCACTTGTGAATTTAGAAAATGCATAATCCCATGCATGGAATGCATCACAACACATTTTAGGGCAAGGAGATAAAACAATGCCCAAGCAATTCACAGGTCTTTTCACATGCCCCATCAGATATATGGTCCCATCTCAACCACAGTGCACATGTCCAGCAATACAAGTAGGAATGGCTTTTCCTATGATTACAAGATGTAACTGCTGGAAGGAATTTTGCTACCCACCCCCATGACCGTGGCCTGAGTGGGTTGGAGTGCTGTTGCCCACGAGAGGCCGGCTTCCATTTGGAAACACACTCTTGGTCCCATTGAATGGCAGAGGAGACCGTCCTTTAGGCCTCTTCATGCCACTGAACCAGCAGGCAGAGAAGGAGGATCAGCTAGAGGGATTGGTCCTAATGACCAAGGGAAACGGTGTTCCGGCTGCACAATGGGGACAGGAGGATGACGCTTACAGCACGGGGGAGTCCCTGGGGCTTCTGCCAGGGCTTTCTCACCCCATAGTCCTGGTCGATGGAAAACTAAAGCCAACCCATGAATACAGGACCGCTTAAGGTGGATGTCCAGATTTGGGTCACCCCACTGGGTAAATAACAACACGCAGCTGAAGTGACAGCAGATGACACAATGGGACATGAAATGGGAAGGAAGCTATGAGAACCACCTTTGACTTCTTGACCAACAACCAAAGCAGTTACTGTAGCAGCTATGTCTTATATAAACTAAAAGCAGAAAGTCCTTAACTAACTTCTGGAAGGTTTAGGTTTCTAAGACGTAAAACAAGAAGAGAAATTATCTAACTGTATGTAACATATGTAGGTAGAGAGCAAATTTGACTGTGTAAAGTAGTTTAAACTTTGGATACAAAAAAATTTAAAAACTGTAAAAAGTTTATAGTATATATGATGGACAAAGGTTTAAAAACTTTAAGACATAGGAGCAGCCTGGTGGCACAGTGGTTAAATTCACGCATTCCACTTTGTCGGCTCAGGGTTCGTGGGTTCAGATCCCGGGCGTGGACCTACACACCACTTGTCAAGCCATGCTGTGGTGGCATCCGGCATAGAAAATAGAGGAAGATTAACATAGATGTTAGCTCATGGACAATCTTCCTCAAGCTAAAAGTGGAAGATTAGCTAATCTTCCTCACCAAAAAAAAAGACAAAAAACCAAAAGTTTAAGACATAAAGATCTCATACAAGTTGATTTTGAAAACCCTAGAACCCCAATTGATAAAGAGGCAAAGAGAATGAACACAAAATGCTTAAGAGGCAGTACACAAATGCCTAAAATGTATAGGAAAGGTGAAAAATTATGAGTAATCAAAGAAATAATTTAAAATAATAACAATATTCAAGCCAATCCTATTGTCAGATTTTGCTTTTCTAATCAGAAGAGTCAAAGCTGCTGAATGAAGTTCAGGTGAAATGCACACCTACGTTCACAGTCAGTGGAAATGCCCATCACCTTTGTGGAAACCCACATGGTACCTTGTATCAGGAGTTTTAGAAAGGGCATGCTCTCTGATCCAATAAATCTGCCTTTGGGGACGCCCTAAAGAAAGAATCCTAAACACAGAAAAATCATTTTGCGTGAAGATGGGCATCAGAGGAAATCTTAGTAGTAGTGAAAAACTGCAGACAACTCAAATTACCAACAACAGAGAAATCATTACGAAGTCCGGGCCACAGCTACGCGATGAAATATTATGGAATTTGTGATAACATGGAGAATTCTCATGCGACAGTGTGAAACAAAGAAAGACCAAGATCCCAAAAGTTTACCAACAACTCAGTGGAAAAAAGCAGAAAAAAGAAAACGCCAGTGGGTATCTCTGAGTAATGAAAAGTATGAGTTATGACTTTTTCCTTGAATTCTGCTTTCTTAGTCAATGAAATGTTCCTATAGTGAGCGTAATTAACTTTTGTAATTGAAAAGTTCTGTATTTTTAAAAATAAAGTGTCATGATTTTGCTCTCCCCAAAAAGAGAGAAAGAGGAGCGGTCCCCTGCCTCCCCCAGTGAGCGAGTCAGTGAATCAGTGATTCAGCCCCAGAGTGGGTATTTGACCTTAAAGTGGTTCCCCACGGGCCACGCCTCCCTGGCATGCCTGCCCCATGGCCTGCTTCCTCACCCCTGCCCTGAAGTTAAACACAGGCCCAGGGTGAGCGTGTTATCTCTTAGATTTCAGCAGCCCAGCTGAGGGACGCCACCCATTCCTGCCCATTGGGTCCTTGTCCCACCTAACGAACCCCAGAGGCTCATTCAGTGCGTGCCAGCGGGGCACGAACTTGCCCAGGCCTCTGCTCATTCTCCTCCCCCCTCCCCCCAGCCGTAGCCCTCCCCACCCTTCTCCTTCGGCAAGGCAGGGCAGTCCTTCCCATTGATCAAGCCTCCAAAACCAAAATTAAGTCCTAACCATGGCCTCCAAGGAATTGAAAACTAGGAGTGAGAGACGGGGGAATGATACCTAATTCCTCACTCGCAAGCCATCCCTTCCAGTGTCCCCCAACTCTGCCAGGCTGCGGTTACTTAAACCTCCAGTGCTGGGCTCGGCACCAACCAGGTCTGAACAAAGCCGTGTTCCTCCCAGCAGGGGAGTCTGGAATACATCTGCTGACTCCTTGCCTAGGTTCCAGGAGTCTGGGGTAAGTGTGGGCACTGTACACTCCCCATTAACCTGCATCTCAGTCCCCACGGTGAGTAGACTGGCTGATTGTGTCCCAGGACGCTGTGTCCCCGTCCGTCCTACAGGCCCCGGCTGGAGTCTTGCCTCCTTGGGCCTCAGTGTTTCACCTCTCCTGACCGTGAGCGCTGGTCGGTCCAGCCCAATACTCCTGCTCCCATGATCCGCCATGTTCCCTCCTGCACCCACCCGCCACTCCCTGATGGAGCCCTTTGATGTGGCCCTTTGGTCAATTTCAATCCACGGTCTACCCCAGACATCGGTGTGTGTGTAAATTTTTTATTCCTGCCATGAGGATTTCCTATCTGGCCTGGACTAATGGTGAACAGTCCCCGCTCCCACTGAGAAAAGGACAGGAAGAATTACAAGTAAATTACTCATAAGGAGATCTTCCCAAGGATGGCAGTTGCTGGTCTCTGCACTGCTCTAAGGCCTGCTTCCACTGGACTATTTTATGGGTCTCAGAGACAAAGGTGTGGTGAAGAGAGGCCAGGCTACCCAACGGTTCGGTGATTGGTCATGACTGAGCAGTAGGGAGACTTTCATTTACAAGACAGAGGCCCTGGGTTTGGTCATTTTTAAAGAGCCTCACTAACTTTATTTCTATTTTATATCTTTTATTCGTATCTTCCCTTTTTTATTTACTTCTTTGATGAGAGATTTTCACATATTGAGGTACATGGGGTAACTAGGCAAGTTCAAAACTGATTCGGCTTGAACTGGAAAGCCTGACCTATGGCCTATCAAACATATTGTGCACTTGCTTATCCATTAAAGTAAGGAGCAGGCTCTCTTCAGATAAGAATGCAGACTTCCTCTCCCACGTCCTATTGGTAACGTCCTATTGGTAACGCCCGGATTAGTCTCTTTCCTGGCATCCTGGTCATGTTGACCTGCTAATTTGCAACTGAATACTTCTTTGAAACATTGATGAATATGTATCCTGGGCGTGTTTAATGTATCTTCTTTGTTCTAGAAAGATATAAGACTGTACTGAAACCCATGCTTCTCTGGAAGGCTTTCTAAGGCCTTCCTGGGTTTGTATTCTTCACTCTGGCTCACAATAAACTCACCCCAATTTTGATTTATAGGTTGGTTATGGATTATTTGCATCAACATCTTCTAAATGTAGTTGCTGAGAGCTGGGCCCTGGAACTCGGGCAAACGTGATCACTCGTCCACCAACTGGATCACGATGGATAAAGGATTGTGATTCTTGGGCCAAGTCCTAGCTCGCTGGATGTGTCCTTACCGGGTCTTTGTGTCCCTGCTATGCACAGGGAGGGCAGCGGCCCTGACAACAGGTAGGGCCCTGTCAGAGGGGTGTGGAGTGGGTTACCTCTGAGTCAATTGTTGTCAGCGTTCCAGCTTCTGTGCAAACTTCACACCTGCTGGAGACAAAACCAGCAACGTCGGTGCCACTTTTATCATGAGAGTTGCTACTGGAAGTTGATGCAAAAACAAACGGCAGAAGTAGTCCCCCAAACAAGGATCTTTTCTCTTCATAACGACCCTAAAATTTAGCTGAGGCAGGTTATAAGAGAGGACTCAAGAGGTTGGGCGGAGGTCAAGAAAAATTCCTGGGGGCCTGCCCAGTGGCATAGCGGTTAAGATCATGTGCTCCACTTCAGCGGCCGCCTGGAGTTCACAGGTTCAGATCCCAGGAGCAGACCTACGCACCGCTTATCAAGCCACACTGTGGCAGGTGTCCCACATATAAAATAGAGGAAGATGGGCACAGATGTTAGCTCAGGGACAATCTTCCTCAGCAAAAAGTGATGTGGAGTCGGTGAGCCGAGGAGTCGAAAGAAAGATTTCTTAGACTCTTAAGATCTGGCAGTAGTGCTCTTTTATTTAGAGAATAGAATAGCATGGGGACAGGACCCATGGGCAGTCAGAGCTTCTGCTGCCACCGCTTCTGCTGCCCCCGCTGGCATGGGGACAGGACCCATGGGCAGGCAGAGCTGGTGTGTGGGGACAGGACCCACGGGCAGTCAGAGCTCCTGCTGCTGCCCGAGTTGAGGGTTAGGGCTAAATTTAAGGCATAGGTGTATGATTCATCTCTTTACAAGACAAAGGAAAGAACATGAAAAAAAAGTTAAAATGGTATCAGTGTAGGTGGGGTCTGGTCATTGGGTGATCCCATGACTTTTAGACAAGAATCAAATCAGATTAAGTAAAGGTTAGAAAGGTTAGACGCCACCACCCTAAACCAGTTACATGAGATTGCCAGACAGCAACCAATTTAAGTTCTTGCCTTCCCCATTAAGAGTTTCTAGGGACAAGGTCATCTCTCCTCTTCTTCCTGGTACAGAGAGGGAGGCACCTTTTACAGATAGAGATTTACCTTACAAATGTAAATGTGTCCCAACAAGGGCAAGTTCCATTCCCCAGAGCCTCCTTCCCTCTCCCAGTTTATCAAAAGCAATCAGCCCCAAACAATCCCGATGCCAAAGAGACATATCCTGGGGTGGCCAATTTCAGGTCCCTACAAGGTCCTCCCCCCTTCCTTCACAAACGCAAATGTCTCTCAAAAGGGCAAGCAAAATTCCAGTCCTTGGAGCCTGCTTCTCATCTGTAGTTTTAAAAATAACCAGCCTAAAAAACTCATCAAAAGGAGGAGGATTGGTGGCAGATGTTAGCTCAGGGCTAATCTTCCTAAAAAAAATCTTCCTAAAAAAAAAAAAAAAAAGAAAAATTCCTGAGCCCTGTGGTCACTCAGTAGTGGGTAAGTCCTGGACTCCTGGACGCCTCCACTCATTTGCTGTCTATTCCAGGATGGTGCTGCCTCACTCCTCGGGGAAAACCATTTAGGCACCTGGCAAAAGCGTTCATCCTAATGTCTTAGGTGCCAGTCCCACACCCTAGAGGTGACCCTGCAAAATAAGAGCCAGCCTGTGCCGTTCAGCAGCCTTCTCCACAGTGTTGACAGGTGTCGACGAAAATAATCCATAACCAATCTATAAATGAAAATTTGGGTGAGTTTATTCTGAGCTGTAATCTGAGGACCATGGCCCAGGGCCTTTCTTCCCGAAGGAAGAAAGGGCACCAGGGAAGTGAGGTGTACAGAGTGGTTATATACCCCCATACAGGACGTTTCACACAGGATTGAAATGTCCCTCCCACAATAGTCACAAGATTGCCCTGTCGGCACAGCGCTTGATGGACACAGCAGGTAGTGGGTCTGCTGTCTCAGTGGGCGCAGCAGGAGGCAAGTCTATTGTCTGGAGCTGGGTGGTCACAGGTGAGCGCAGCAGTCAGTTCCTAGCCTAAGGAAAGATGTTTAATGCTTAAGGGAATGCCAACGTTGGGAGGGGGAGGGAAGTTGCACCTTTATCTCAAGGGCCTTTGTTCTTGCCATGGGGAATATCTAAAGCAGATATACAATGCATGCTCAACGGCCTCAGTCAGGCCCTTTTGGAAAGACAAGGTCAGGCCGAATTAGGTTTACACAAAATGGCTTCCTCATATACTCCAATATATCCTATTACTTGCCATTTTTATTTGTCACAGCAATGTTAAAACAAGTGACTTTGATGCGGGGTCAGTGAGCTGAAGAGTCGAAAGAAAGATTTCTTGGACTCTCAAGGTCTGGCAGTAGTGCTCTTTTATTTAGAGAATAGCATAGAATAGCATGGGGACAGGACCCATGGGCAGTCAGAGCTGCTGCGTGGGGACAGAGCCCATGGGCAGGAGGAGCCGCTGCTGCTGCCCCTTCTGCTGCAAACATGGTGGAGAGTAAGGCTAAATTTAAGGCATAGGTATGTGAGTTATCTCTTTACAAGACAAAGGAAAGAATATGTAAGCAAGTTAAAATGGTATCAGTGCCAGTAGGGTCCAGCCATTGGGCGGTCCCACAACTTTTAGATAAGAATCAAACCGGATTGAGTAAACGGCAGAAGCCACCTCTTAAATA